>NC_140177.1:64434139-64436639 GCF_963971535.1 Notolepis coatsorum | reverse complement strand
GGCGTGGGTTCGAATCCCACCGCTGTCAAGGGAGTTTTTCCTGACAGACCTAGAAGTGAGACAGTGGAGAGCCCTGGAGAAATATGCAAACCTGAGAGCTCCACAATGAACACAGTGGGACGTGAAATAGGACACTCAGTTGATTGACATTCAACTTTGCAATCATTTGGTTCTACTGAGGAGTAGAATCTGGAAGAATATTAGATGGCATAGGAGGAGATATTTAGGATAAAATTTTGCTTTCTCTGTTATAGTAGACAGCAGCAGATAGCGTGGCTGAGCGGTCTAAGGCGCTGGATTAAGGCTCCAGTCTCTTCGGGGGCGTGGGTTCGAATCCCACCGCTGTCAAGGGAGTTTTTCCTGACACAGACCTAGAAGTGAGACAGTGGAGAGCCCTGGAGAAATATGCAAACCTGAGAGCTCCACAATGAACACAGTGGGACGTGAAATAGGACACTCAGTTGATTGACAATCAACTTTGCAATCATTTGGGTCTACTGAGGAGTAAAATCTGGAGGAGTTGGAGAACAATCAAATGGCGTATGAGGAAACATTTAGGTTTCAACTTTGCTTTCTCAATTAGAGCAGACAGCAGCAGATAGTGTGGCTGAGTGGTCTAAGTTGCTGGATTAAGGCTCCAGTCTCTTCGGGGGCGTGGGTTTGAATCCCACCGCTGTCAAGGGAGTTTTTCCTGACACAGACCTAGAAGTGAGACGGTGGAGATCCCTGGAGAAATCTGAAAAACTGAGAGCTCCACAATGAACACACTGATGTTAAATAGCACTCTCAGTTGATTGACATACAACTTTGCAATCATTTGGGTCTACTGAGGAGTAGAATCTGAAAGAAAATTAGCTTGCATAGGAGGAGATATTTAGGATAAAATTTTGCTTTCTCTGTTATAGTAGACAGCAGCAGATAGCGTGGCCGAGCGGTCTAAGACGCTGGATTAAGGCTCCAGTCTCTTCGGGGGCGTGGGTTTGAATCCCACCGCTGTCAAGGGAGTTTTTCCTGACACAGACCTAGAAGTGAGACAGTGGAGAGCCCTGGAGAAATATGCAAACCTGAGAGCCCCACAATGAACACACTGATGTTAAATAGGACTCTCAGTTGATTGACATACAACTTTGCAATCATTTGGGTCTACTGAGGAGTAGAATCTGGAAGAAAATTAGCTGGCATAGGAGGAGATATTTAGGATAAAATTTTGCTTTCTCGGTTATAGTAGACAGCAGCAGATAGCGTGGCCGAGCGGTCTAAGGCGCTGGATTAAGGCTCCAGTCTCTTCGGGGGCGTGGGTTCGAATCCCACCGCTGTCAAGGGAGTTTTTCCTGACAGACCTAGAAGTGAGACAGTGGAGAGCCCTGGAGAAATATGCAAACCTGAGAGCTCCACAATGAACACAGTGGGACGTGAAATAGGACACTCAGTTGATTGACATTCAACTTTGCAATCATTTGGTTCTACTGAGGAGTAGAATCTGGAAGAATATTAGATGGCATAGGAGGAGATATTTAGGATAAAATTTTGCTTTCTCTGTTATAGTAGACAGCAGCAGATAGCGTGGCTGAGCGGTCTAAGGCGCTGGATTAAGGCTCCAGTCTCTTCGGGGGCGTGGGTTCGAATCCCACCGCTGTCAAGGGAGTTTTTCCTGACACAGACCTAGAAGTGAGACAGTGGAGAGCCCTGGAGAAATATGCAAACCTGAGAGCTCCACAATGAACACAGTGGGACGTGAAATAGGACACTCAGTTGATTGACAATCAACTTTGCAATCATTTGGGTCTACTGAGGAGTAAAATCTGGAGGAGTTGGAGAACAATCAAATGGCGTATGAGGAAACATTTAGGTTTCAACTTTGCTTTCTCAATTAGAGCAGACAGCAGCAGATAGTGTGGCTGAGTGGTCTAAGTTGCTGGATTAAGGCTCCAGTCTCTTCGGGGGCGTGGGTTTGAATCCCACCGCTGTCAAGGGAGTTTTTCCTGACACAGACCTAGAAGTGAGACGGTGGAGATCCCTGGAGAAATCTGAAAAACTGAGAGCTCCACAATGAACACACTGATGTTAAATAGCACTCTCAGTTGATTGACATACAACTTTGCAATCATTTGGGTCTACTGAGGAGTAGAATCTGAAAGAAAATTAGCTGGCATAGGAGGAGATATTTAGGATAAAATTTTGCTTTCTCTGTTATAGTAGACAGCAGCAGATAGCGTGGCCGAGCGGTCTAAGACGCTGGATTAAGGCTCCAGTCTCTTCGGGGGCGTGGGTTTGAATCCCACCGCTGTCAAGGGAGTTTTTCCTGACACAGACCTAGAAGTGAGACAGTGGAGAGCCCTGGAGAAATATGCAAACCTGAGAGCTCCACAATGAACACAGTGGTACGTGAAATAGGACACTCAGTTGATTGACATTCAACTTTGCAATCATTTGGGTCTACTGAGGAGTCAAATCTGGAGGAGTTGGAGAACAATCAAATGGCGTATGAGGAAACATTTAG
>NC_140177.1:64171639-64431639 GCF_963971535.1 Notolepis coatsorum | reverse complement strand
TGCAATCATATGGGTCTACTGAGGAGTAAAATCTGGAGGAGTTGGAGAACAATCAAATGGCGTATGAGGAAACATTTAGGTTTCAACTTTGCTTTCTCAATTAGAGCAGACAGCAGCAGATAGCGTGGCCGAGCGGTCTAAGGCGCTGGATTAAGGCTCCAGTCTCTTCGGGGGCGTGGGTTCGAATCCCACCGCTGTCAAGGGAGTTTTTCCTGACACAGACCTAGAAGTGAGACAGTGGAGAGCCCTGGAGAAATATGCAAACCTGAGAGCTCCACAATGAACACAGTGGGACGTGAAATAGGACAATCAGTTGATTGACATTCAACTTTGCAATCATTTGGGTCTACTGAGGAGTAGAATCTGGAAGAAAATTAGATGGCATAGGAGGAGATATTTAGGATAAAATGTTCCTTTCTCGGTTATAGTAGACAGCAGCAGATAGCGTGGCCGAGCGGTCTAAGGCGCTGGATTAAGGCTCCAGTCTCTTCGGGGGCGTGGGTTCGAATCCCACCGCTGTCAAGGGAGTTTTTCCTGACACAAACCTAGAAGTGAGACAGTGGAGAGCCCTGGAGAAATATGCAAACCTGAGAGCCCCACAATGAACACAGTGCGATGTAAAATAGGACACTCAGTTGATTGACATACAACTTTGCAATCATATGGGTCTACTGAGGAGTAGAATCTGGAAGAAATTTAGATGGCATAGGAGGAGATATTTAGGATACAATTTTGTTTTCTCGGTTATAGCAGACAGCAGCAGATAGCGTGGCCGAGCGGTCTAAGCCGCTGGATTAAGGCTCCAGTCTCTTCGGGGGCGTGCGTTCGAATCCCACCGCTGTCAAGGGAGTTTTTCCTGACACAAACCTAGAAGTGAGACAGTGGAGAGCCCTGGAGAAATATGCAAACCTGAGAGCCCCACAATGAACACAGTGCGATGTAAAATAGGACACTCAGTTGATTGACATACAACTTTGCAATCATATGGGTCTACTGAGGAGTAGAATCTGGAAGAAATTTAGATGACATAGGAGGAGATATTTAGGATACAATTTTGTTTTCTCGGTTATAGCAGACAGCAGCAGATAGCGTGGCCGAGCGGTCTAAGCCGCTGGATTAAGGCTCCAGTCTCTTCGGGGGCGTGCGTTCGAATCCCACCGCTGTCAAGGGAGTTTTTCCTGACACAGACAAAGAAGTGAGAGAGTGGAGAGCCCTGGAGAAATATGCAAACCTGAGAGCCCCACAATGAACACAGTGCAACGTAAAATAGGATACTCAGTTGATTGACATACAACTTTGCAATCATATGGGTCTACTGAGGAGTAAAATCTGGAGGAGTTGGAGAACAATCAAATGGCGTATGAGGAAACATTTAGGTTTCAACTTTGCTTTCTCAATTAGAGCAGACAGCAGCAGATAGCGTGGCCGAGTGGTCTAAGGCGCTGGATTAAGGCTCCAGTCTCTTCGGAGGCGTGGGTTCGAATCCCACCGCTGTCAAGGGAGATTTTCCTGACACAGACCAAGAAGTGAGACAGTGGAGAGCCCTGGAGAAATATGCAAACCTGAGAGCTCCACAATGAACACAGTGGGACGTGAAATAGGACAATCAGTTGATTGACATTCAACTTTGCAATCATTTGGGTCTACTGAGGAGTAGAATCTGTAAGAAAATTATATGGCATAGGAGGAGATATTTAGGATAAAATGTTGCTTTCTCGGTTATAGTAGACAGCAGCAGATAGCGTGGCCGAGCGGTCTAAGGCGCTCGATTAAGGCTCCAGTCTCTTCGGGGGCATGCGTTCGAATCCCACCGCTGTCAAGGGAGTTTTTCCTGACACAGACCTAGAAGTGAGACAGTGGAGAGCCCTGGAGAAATATGCAAACCTGAGAGCTCCACAATGAACACAGTGCGACGTGAAATAGGACACTCAGTTGATTGACATTCAACTTTGCAATCATTTGGGTCTACTGAGGAGTAGAATCTGGAAGAAAATTAGATGGCATTGGAGGAGATATTTAGGATACAATTTTGCTTTCTCGGTTATAGTAGACAGCAGCAGATAGCGTGGCCGAGCGGTCTAAGGCGCTGGATTAAGGCTCCAGTCTCTTCGGGGGCGTGGGTTCGAATCCCACCGCTGTCAAGGGAGTTTTTCCTGACACAGACCTAGAAGTGAGACAGTGGAGAGCCCTGGAGAAATATGCAAACCTGAGAGCTCCACAATGAACACAGTGGGACGTGAAATAGGACACTCAGTTGATTGACATTCAACTTTGCAATCATTTGGTTCTACTGAGGAGTAGAATCTGGAAGAAAATTAGATGGCATAGGAGGAGATATTTAGGATACAATTTTGCTTTCTCGGTTACAGTAGACAGCAGCAGATAGCGTGGCCGAGCGGTCTAAGGCGCTGGATTAAGGCTCCAGTCTCTTCGGGGGCGTGGGTTCGAATCCCACCGCTGTCACGGGAGTTTTTCCTGACACAGACCAAGAAGTGAGACGGTGGAGATCCCTGGAGAAATCTGCAAAACTGAGAGCTCCACAATGAACACAGTGATGTTAAATAGGACTCTCAGTTGATTGACATACAACTTTGCAATCATTTGGGTCTACTGAGGAGTAGAATCTGAAAGAAAATTAGCTGGCATAGGAGGAGATATTTAGGATACAATTTTGCTTTCTCGGTTACAGTAGACAGCAGCAGATAGCGTGGCCGAGCGGTCTAAGGCGCTGGATTAAGGCTCCAGTCTCTTCGGGGGCGTGGGTTCGAATCCCACCGCTGTCAAGGGAGTTTTTCCTGACACAGACCTAGAAGTGAGACAGTGGAGAGCCCTGGAGAAATATGCAAACCTGAGAGCTCCACAATGAACACAGTGCGATGTAAAATAGGACACTCAGTTGATTGACATACAACTTTGCAATCATATGGGTCTACTGAGGAGTAGAATCTGGAAGAAATTTAGATGACATAGGAGGAGATATTTAGGATACAATTTTGTTTTCTCGGTTATAGCAGACAGCAGCAGATAGCGTGGCCGAGCGGTCTAAACCGCTGGATTAAGGCTCCAGTCTCTTCGGGGGCGTGCGTTCGAATCCCACCGCTGTCAAGGGAGTTTTTCCTGACACAGACAAAGAAGTGAGAGAGTGGAGAGCCCTGGAGAAATATGCAAACCTGAGAGCCCCACAATGAACACAGTGCAACGTAAAATAGGATACTCAGTTGATTGACATACAACTTTGCAATCATATGGGTCTACTGAGGAGTAAAATCTGGAGGAGTTGGAGAACAGTCAAATGGCGTATGAGGAAACATTTAGGTTTCAACTTTGCTTTCTCAATTAGAGCAGACAGCAGCAGATAGCGTGGCCGAGTGGTCTAAGGCGCTGGATTAAGGCTCCAGTCTCTTCGGAGGCGTGGGTTCGAATCCCACCGCTGTCAAGGGAGATTTTCCTGACACAGACCAAGAAGTGAGACAGTGGAGAGCCCTGGAGAAATATGCAAACCTGAGAGCTCCACAATGAACACAGTGGGACGTGAAATAGGACAATCAGTTGATTGACATTCAACTTTGCAATCATTTGGGTCTACTGAGGAGTAGAATCTGGAAGAAAATTAGATGGCATAGGAGGAGACATTTAGGATAAAATGTTCCTTTCTCGGTTATAGTAGACAGCAGCAGATAGCGTGGCCGAGCGGTCTAAGGCGCTGGATTAAGGCTCCAGTCTCTTCCGGGGCGTGGGTTCGAATCCCACCGCTGTCAAGGGACTTATTCCTGACACAAACCTAGAAGTGAGACAGTGGAGAGCCCTGGAGAAATATGCAAACCTGAGAGCCCCACAATGAACACAGTGCGACGTAAAATAGGACACTCAGTTGATTGACATACAACTTTGCAATCATATGGGTCTACTGAGGAGTAGAATCTGGAAGAAATTTAGATGGCATAGGAGGAGATATTTAGGATACAATTTTGTTTTCTCGGTTATAGTAGACAGCAGCAGATAGCGTGGCCGAGCGGTCTAAGCCGCTGGATTAAGGCTCCAGTCTCTTCGGGGGCGTGCGTTCGAATCCCACCGCTGTCAAGGGAGTTTTTCCTGACACAGACAAAGAAGTGAGAGAGTGGAGAGCCCTGGAGAAATATGCAAACCTGAGAGCCCCACAATGAACACAGTGGGACGTGAAATAGGACACTCAGTTGATTGACATACAACTTTGCAATCATATGGGTCTACTGAGGAGTAAAATCTGGAGGAGTTGGAGAACAATCAAATGGCTTATGAGGAAACATTTAGGTTTCAACTTTGCTTTCTCAATTACAGCAGATAGCAGCAGATAGCGTGGCCGAGCGGTCTAAGGCGCTGGATTAAGGCTCCAGTCTCTTCGGGGGCGTGGGTTCGAATCCCACCGCTGTCAAGGGAGTTTTTCCTGACACAGACCTAGAAGTGAGACAGGGGAGAGCTCTGGAGAAATATGCAAACCTGAGAGCTCCACAATGAACACAGTGGGACGTGAAATAGGACACTCAGTTGATTGACATTCAACTTTGCAATCATTTGGTTCTACTGAGGAGTAGAATCTGGAAGAAAATTAGATGGCATAGGAGGAGATATTTAGGATACAATTTTGCTTTCTCGGTTACAGTAGACAGCAGCAGATAGCGTGGCCGAGCGGTCTAAGGCGCTGGATTAAGGCTCCAGTCTCTTCGGGGGCGTGGGTTCGAATCCCACCGCTGTCAAGGGAGTTTTTCCTGACACAGACCAAGAAGTGAGACGGTGGAGAGCCCTGGAGAAATCTGCAAAACTGAGAGCTCCACAATGAACACAGTGATGTTAAATAGGACTCTCAGTTGATTGACATACAACTTTGCAATCATTTGGGTCTACTGAGGAGTAGAATCTGAAAGAAAATTAGCTTTCGCTGTTATAGTAGACAGCAGCAGATAGCGTGGCCGAGCGGTCTAAGGCGCTGGCTTAAGGCTCCAGTCTCTTCGGGGGCGTGGGTTCGAATCCCACCGCTGTCAAGGGAGTTTTTCCTGACACAGACCTAGAAGTGAGACAGTGGAGAGCCCTGGAGAAATATGCAAACCTGAGAGCTCCACAATGAACACAGTGGGACGTGAAATAGGACAATCAGTTGATTGACATTCAACTTTGCAATCATTTGGGTCTACTGAGGAGTAGAATCTGGAAGAAAATTAGATGGCATAGGAGGAGATATTTAGGATAAAATTTTCCTTTCTCGGTTATGGTAGACAGCAGCAGATAGCGTGGCCGAGCGGTCTAAGGCGCTGGATTAAGGCTCCAGTCTCTTCGGGGGCGTGGGTTCGAATCCCACCGCTGTCAAGGGAGTTTTTCCTGACACAAACCTAGAAGTGAGACAGTGGAGAGCCCTGGAGAAATATGCAAACCTGAGAGCCCCACAATGAACACAGTGCGATGTAAAATAGGACACTCAGTTGATTGACATACAACTTTGCAATCATATGGGTCTACTGAGGAGTAGAATCTGGAAAAAATTTAGATGGCATAGGAGGAGATATTTAGGATACAATTTTGTTTTCTCGGTTATAGTAGACAGCAGCAGATAGCGTGGCCGAGCGGTCTAAGCCGCTGGATTAAGGCTCCAGTCTCTTCGGGGGCGTGCGTTCGAATCCCACCGCTGTCAAGGGAGTTTTTCCTGACACAGACAAAGAAGTGAGAGAGTGGAGAGCCCTGGAGAAATATGCAAACCTGAGAGCCCCACAATGAACACAGTGGGACGTGAAATAGGACACTCAGTTGATTGACATACAACTTTGCAATCATATGGGTCTACTGAGGAGTAAAATCTGGAGGAGTTGGAGAACAATCAAATGGCTTATGAGGAAACATTTAGGTTTCAACTTTGCTTTCTCAATTACAGCAGATAGCAGCAGATAGCGTGGCCGAGCGGTCTAAGGCGCTGGATTAAGGCTCCAGTCTCTTCGGGGGCGTGGGTTCGAATCCCACCGCTGTCAAGGGAGTTTTTCCTGACACAGACCTAGAAGTGAGACAGGGGAGAGCTCTGGAGAAATATGCAAACCTGAGAGCTCCACAATGAACACAGTGGGACGTGAAATAGGACACTCAGTTGATTGACATTCAACTTTGCAATCATTTGGTTCTACTGAGGAGTAGAATCTGGAAGAAAATTAGATGGCATAGGAGGAGATATTTAGGATACAATTTTGCTTTCTCGGTTACAGTAGACAGCAGCAGATAGCGTGGCCGAGCGGTCTAAGGCGCTGGATTAAGGCTCCAGTCTCTTCGGGGGCGTGGGTTCGAATCCCACCGCTGTCAAGGGAGTTTTTCCTGACACAGACCAAGAAGTGAGACGGTGGAGAGCCCTGGAGAAATCTGCAAAACTGAGAGCTCCACAATGAACACAGTGATGTTAAATAGGACTCTCAGTTGATTGACATACAACTTTGCAATCATTTGGGTCTACTGAGGAGTAGAATCTGAAAGAAAATTAGCTGGCATAGGAGGAGATATTTAGGATAAAATTTTGCTTTCTCTGTTATAGTAGACAGCAGCAGATAGCGTGGCCGAGCGGTCTAAGGCGCTGGCTTAAGGCTCCAGTCTCTTCGGAGGCGTGGGTTCGAATCCCACCGCTGTCAAGGGAGTTTTTCCTGACACAGACCTAGAAGTGAGACAGTGGAGAGCCCTGGAGAAATATGCAAACCTGAGAGCTCCACAATGAACACAGTGGGACGTGAAATAGGACAATCAGTTGATTGACATTCAACTTTGCAATCATTTGGGTCTACTGAGGAGTAGAATCTGGAAGAAAATTAGATGGCATAGGAGGAGATATTTAGGATAAAATTTTCCTTTCTCGGTTATGGTAGACAGCAGCAGATAGCGTGGCCGAGCGGTCTAAGGCGCTGGATTAAGGCTCCAGTCTCTTCGGGGGCGTGGGTTCGAATCCCACCGCTGTCAAGGGAGTTTTTCCTGACACAAACCTAGAAGTGAGACAGTGGAGAGCCCTGGAGAAATATGCAAACCTGAGAGCCCCACAATGAACACAGTGCGATGTAAAATAGGACACTCAGTTGATTGACATACAACTTTGCAATCATATGGGTCTACTGAGGAGTAGAATCTGGAAGAAATTTAGATGGCATAGGAGGAGATATTTAGGATACAATTTTGTTTTCTCGGTTATAGTAGACAGCAGCAGATAGCGTGGCCGAGCGGTCTAAGCCGCTGGATTAAGGCTCCAGTCTCTTCGGGGGCGTGCGTTCGAATCCCACCGCTGTCAAGGGAGTTTTTCCTGACACAGACAAAGAAGTGAGAGAGTGGAGAGCCCTGGAGAAATATGCAAACCTGAGAGCCCCACAATGAACACAGTGGGACGTGAAATAGGACACTCAGTTGATTGACATACAACTTTGCAATCATATGGGTCTACTGAGGAGTAAAATCTGGAGGAGTTGGAGAACAATCAAATGGCTTATGAGGAAACATTTAGGTTTCAACTTTGCTTTCTCAATTACAGCAGATAGCAGCAGATAGCGTGGCCGAGCGGTCTAAGGCGCTGGATTAAGGCTCCAGTCTCTTCGGGGGCGTGGGTTCGAATCCCACCGCTGTCAAGGGAGTTTTTCCTGACACAGACCTAGAAGTGAGACAGGGGAGAGCTCTGGAGAAATATGCAAACCTGAGAGCTCCACAATGAACACAGTGGGACGTGAAATAGGACACTCAGTTGATTGACATTCAACTTTGCAATCATTTGGTTCTACTGAGGAGTAGAATCTGGAAGAAAATTAGATGGCATAGGAGGAGATATTTAGGATACAATTTTGCTTTCTCGGTTACAGTAGACAGCAGCAGATAGCGTGGCCGAGCGGTCTAAGGCGCTGGATTAAGGCTCCAGTCTCTTCGGGGGCGTGGGTTCGAATCCCACCGCTGTCAAGGGAGTTTTTCCTGACACAGACCTAGAAGTGAGACAGTGGAGAGCCCTGGAGAAATATGCAAACCTGAGAGCTCCACAATGAACACAGTGGGACGTGAAATAGGACAATCAGTTGATTGACATTCAACTTTGCAATCATTTGGGTCTACTGAGGAGTAGAATCTGGAAGAAAATTAGATGGCATAGGAGGAGATATTTAGGATAAAATTTTCCTTTCTCGGTTATGGTAGACAGCAGCAGATAGCGTGGCCGAGCGGTCTAAGGCGCTGGATTAAGGCTCCAGTCTCTTCGGGGGCGTGGGTTCGAATCCCACCGCTGTCAAGGGAGTTTTTCCTGACACAAACCTAGAAGTGAGACAGTGGAGAGCCCTGGAGAAATATGCAAACCTGAGAGCCCCACAATGAACACAGTGCGATGTAAAATAGGACACTCAGTTGATTGACATACAACTTTGCAATCATATGGGTCTACTGAGGAGTAGAATCTGGAAAAAATTTAGATGGCATAGGAGGAGATATTTAGGATACAATTTTGTTTTCTCGGTTATAGTAGACAGCAGCAGATAGCGTGGCCGAGCGGTCTAAGCCGCTGGATTAAGGCTCCAGTCTCTTCGGGGGCGTGCGTTCGAATCCCACCGCTGTCAAGGGAGTTTTTCCTGACACAGACAAAGAAGTGAGAGAGTGGAGAGCCCTGGAGAAATATGCAAACCTGAGAGCCCCACAATGAACACAGTGCAACGTAAAATAGGACACTCAGTTGATTGACATACAACTTTGCAATCATATGGGTCTACTGAGGAGTAAAATCTGGAGGAGTTGGAGAACAATCAAATGGCTTATGAGGAAACATTTAGGTTTCAACTTTGCTTTCTCAATTACAGCAGATAGCAGCAGATAGCGTGGCCGAGTGGTCTAAGGCGCTGGATTAAGGCTCCAGTCTCTTCGGGGGCGTGGGTTCGAATCCCACCGCTGTCAAGGGAGTTTTTCCTGACACAGACCAAGAAGTGAGACGGTGGAGAGCCCTGGAGAAATCTGCAAAACTGAGAGCTCCACAATGAACACAGTGATGTTAAATAGGACTCTCAGTTGATTCACATACAACTTTGCAATCATTTGGGTCTACTGAGGAGTAGAATCTGGAAGAAAATTATATGGCATAGGAGGAGATATTTAGGATAAAATGTTGCTTTCTCGGTTATAGTAGACAGCAGCAGATAGCGTGGCCGAGCGGTCTAAGGCGCTCGATTAAGGCTCCAGTCTCTTCGGGGGCATGGGTTCGAATCCCACCGCTGTCAAGGGAGTTTTTCCTGACACAGACCTAGAAGTGAGACAGTGGAGAGCCCTGGAGAAATATGCAAACCTGAGAGCTCCACAATGAACACAGTGGGACGTGAAATAGGACAATCAGTTGATTGACATTCAACTTTGCAATCATTTGGGTCTACTGAGGAGTAGAATCTGGAAGAAAATTAGATGGCATAGGAGGAGATATTTAGGATACAATTTTGCTTTCTCGGTTATAGTAGACAGCAGCAGATAGCGTGGCAGAGCGGTCTAAGGCGCTGGATTAAGGCTCCAGTCTCTTCGGGGGCGTGGGTTCGAATCCCACCGCTGTCAAGGGAGTTTTTCCTGACACAGACCTAGAAGTGAGACAGTGGAGAGCCCTGGAGAAATATGCAAACCTGAGAGCTCCACAAAGAACACAGTGGGACGTGAAATAGGACACTCAGTTGATTGACATTCAACTTTGCAATCATTTGGTTCTACTGAGGAGTAGAATCTGGAAGAAAATTAGATGGCATAGGAGGAGATATTTAGGATACAATTTTGCTTTCTCGGTTACAGTAGACAGCAGCAGATAGCGTGGCCGAGCGGTCTAAGGCGCTGGATTAAGGCTCCAGTCTCTTCGGGGGCGTGGGTTCGAATCCCACCGCTGTCACGGGAGTTTTTCCTGACACAGACCAAGAAGTGAGACGGTGGAGATCCCTGGAGAAATCTGCAAAACTGAGAGCTCCACAATGAACACAGTGATGTTAAATAGGACTCTCAGTTGATTGACATACAACTTTGCAATCATTTGGGTCTACTGAGGAGTAGAATCTGAAAGAAAATTAGCTGGCATAGGAGGAGATATTTAGGATAAAATTTTGCTTTCTCTGTTATAGTAGACAGCAGCAGATAGCGTGGCCGAGCGGTCTAAGGCGCTGGATTAAGGCTCCAGTCTCTTCGGGGGCGTGGGTTCGAATCCCACCGCTGTCAAGGGAGTTTTTCCTGACACAGACCTAGAAGTGAGACAGTGGAGAGCCCTGGAGAAATATGCAAACCTGAGAGCTCCACAATGAACACAGTGGGACGTGAAATAGGACAATCAGTTGATTGACATTCAACTTTGCAATCATTTGGGTCTACTGAGGAGTAGAATCTGGAAGAAAATTAGATGGCATAGGAGGAGATATTTAGGATAAAATGTTCCTTTCTCGGTTATAGTAGACAGCAGCAGATAGCGTGGCCGAGCGGTCTAAGGCGCTGGATTAAGGCTCCAGTCTCTTCGGGGGCGTGGGTTCGAATCCCACCGCTGTCAAGGGAGTTTTTCCTGACACAAACCTAGAAGTGAGACAGTGGAGAGCCCTGGAGAAATATGCAAACCTGAGAGCCCCACAATGAACACAGTGCGATGTAAAATAGGACACTCAGTTGATTGACATACAACTTTGCAATCATATGGGTCTACTGAGGAGTAGAATCTGGAAGAAATTTAGATGGCATAGGAGGAGATATTTAGGATACAATTTTGTTTTCTCGGTTATAGCAGACAGCAGCAGATAGCGTGGCCGAGCGGTCTAAGCCGCTGGATTAAGGCTCCAGTCTCTTCGGGGGCGTGCGTTCGAATCCCACCGCTGTCAAGGGAGTTTTTCCTGACACAAACCTAGAAGTGAGACAGTGGAGAGCCCTGGAGAAATATGCAAACCTGAGAGCCCCACAATGAACACAGTGCGATGTAAAATAGGACACTCAGTTGATTGACATACAACTTTGCAATCATATGGGTCTACTGAGGAGTAGAATCTGGAAGAAATTTAGATGACATAGGAGGAGATATTTAGGATACAATTTTGTTTTCTCGGTTATAGCAGACAGCAGCAGATAGCGTGGCCGAGCGGTCTAAGCCGCTGGATTAAGGCTCCAGTCTCTTCGGGGGCGTGCGTTCGAATCCCACCGCTGTCAAGGGAGTTTTTCCTGACACAGACAAAGAAGTGAGAGAGTGGAGAGCCCTGGAGAAATATGCAAACCTGAGAGCCCCACAATGAACACAGTGCAACGTAAAATAGGATACTCAGTTGATTGACATACAACTTTGCAATCATATGGGTCTACTGAGGAGTAAAATCTGGAGGAGTTGGAGAACAATCAAATGGCGTATGAGGAAACATTTAGGTTTCAACTTTGCTTTCTCAATTAGAGCAGACAGCAGCAGATAGCGTGGCCGAGTGGTCTAAGGCGCTGGATTAAGGCTCCAGTCTCTTCGGAGGCGTGGGTTCGAATCCCACCGCTGTCAAGGGAGATTTTCCTGACACAGACCAAGAAGTGAGACAGTGGAGAGCCCTGGAGAAATATGCAAACCTGAGAGCTCCACAATGAACACAGTGGGACGTGAAATAGGACAATCAGTTGATTGACATTCAACTTTGCAATCATTTGGGTCTACTGAGGAGTAGAATCTGGAAGAAAATTAGATGGCATAGGAGGAGACATTTAGGATAAAATGTTCCTTTCTCGGTTATAGTAGACAGCAGCAGATAGCGTGGCCGAGCGGTCTAAGGCGCTGGATTAAGGCTCCAGTCTCTTCCGGGGCGTGGGTTCGAATCCCACCGCTGTCAAGGGACTTATTCCTGACACAAACCTAGAAGTGAGACAGTGGAGAGCCCTGGAGAAATATGCAAACCTGAGAGCCCCACAATGAACACAGTGCGACGTAAAATAGGACACTCAGTTGATTGACAAACAACTTTGCAATCATATGGGTCTACTGAGGAGTAGAATCTGGAAGAAATTTAGATGGCATAGGAGGAGATATTTAGGATACAATTTTGTTTTCTCGGTTATAGTAGACAGCAGCAGATAGCGTGGCCGAGCGGTCTAAGCCGCTGGATTAAGGCTCCAGTCTCTTCGGGGGCGTGCGTTCGAATCCCACCGCTGTCAAGGGAGTTTTTCCTGACACAGACAAAGAAGTGAGAGAGTGGAGAGCCCTGGAGAAATATGCAAACCTGAGAGCCCCACAATGAACACAGTGGGACGTGAAATAGGACACTCAGTTGATTGACATACAACTTTGCAATCATATGGGTCTACTGAGGAGTAAAATCTGGAGGAGTTGGAGAACAATCAAATGGCTTATGAGGAAACATTTAGGTTTCAACTTTGCTTTCTCAATTACAGCAGATAGCAGCAGATAGCGTGGCCGAGCGGTCTAAGGCGCTGGATTAAGGCTCCAGTCTCTTCGGGGGCGTGGGTTCGAATCCCACCGCTGTCAAGGGAGTTTTTCCTGACACAGACCTAGAAGTGAGACAGGGGAGAGCTCTGGAGAAATATGCAAACCTGAGAGCTCCACAATGAACACAGTGGGACGTGAAATAGGACACTCAGTTGATTGACATTCAACTTTGCAATCATTTGGTTCTACTGAGGAGTAGAATCTGGAAGAAAATTAGATGGCATAGGAGGAGATATTTAGGATACAATTTTGCTTTCTCGGTTACAGTAGACAGCAGCAGATAGCGTGGCCGAGCGGTCTAAGGCGCTGGATTAAGGCTCCAGTCTCTTCGGGGGCGTGGGTTCGAATCCCACCGCTGTCAAGGGAGTTTTTCCTGACACAGACCTAGAAGTGAGACAGTGGAGAGCCCTGGAGAAATATGCAAACCTGAGAGCTCCACAATGAACACAGTGGGACGTGAAATAGGACAATCAGTTGATTGACATTCAACTTTGCAATCATTTGGGTCTACTGAGGAGTAGAATCTGGAAGAAAATTAGATGGCATAGGAGGAGATATTTAGGATAAAATTTTCCTTTCTCGGTTATGGTAGACAGCAGCAGATAGCGTGGCCGAGCGGTCTAAGGCGCTGGATTAAGGCTCCAGTCTCTTCGGGGGCGTGGGTTCGAATCCCACCGCTGTCAAGGGAGTTTTTCCTGACACAAACCTAGAAGTGAGACAGTGGAGAGCCCTGGAGAAATATGCAAACCTGAGAGCCCCACAATGAACACAGTGCGATGTAAAATAGGACACTCAGTTGATTGACATACAACTTTGCAATCATATGGGTCTACTGAGGAGTAGAATCTGGAAAAAATTTAGATGGCATAGGAGGAGATATTTAGGATACAATTTTGTTTTCTCGGTTATAGTAGACAGCAGCAGATAGCGTGGCCGAGCGGTCTAAGCCGCTGGATTAAGGCTCCAGTCTCTTCGGGGGCGTGCGTTCGAATCCCACCGCTGTCAAGGGAGTTTTTCCTGACACAGACAAAGAAGTGAGAGAGTGGAGAGCCCTGGAGAAATATGCAAACCTGAGAGCCCCACAATGAACACAGTGCAACGTAAAATAGGACACTCAGTTGATTGACATACAACTTTGCAATCATATGGGTCTACTGAGGAGTAAAATCTGGAGGAGTTGGAGAACAATCAAATGGCTTATGAGGAAACATTTAGGTTTCAACTTTGCTTTCTCAATTACAGCAGATAGCAGCAGATAGCGTGGCCGAGTGGTCTAAGGCGCTGGATTAAGGCTCCAGTCTCTTCGGGGGCGTGGGTTCGAATCCCACCGCTGTCAAGGGAGTTTTTCCTGACACAGACCAAGAAGTGAGACGGTGGAGAGCCCTGGAGAAATCTGCAAAACTGAGAGCTCCACAATGAACACAGTGATGTTAAATAGGACTCTCAGTTGATTCACATACAACTTTGCAATCATTTGGGTCTACTGAGGAGTAGAATCTGGAAGAAAATTATATGGCATAGGAGGAGATATTTAGGATAAAATGTTGCTTTCTCGGTTATAGTAGACAGCAGCAGATAGCGTGGCCGAGCGGTATAAGGCGCTCGATTAAGGCTCCAGTCTCTTCGGGGGCATGGGTTCGAATCCCACCGCTGTCAAGGGAGTTTTTCCTGACACAGACCTAGAAGTGAGACAGTGGAGAGCCCTGGAGAAATATGCAAACCTGAGAGCTCCACAATGAACACAGTGCGACGTGAAATAGGACACTCAGTTGATTGACATTCAACTTTGCAATCATTTGGGTCTACTGAGGAGTAGAATCTGGAAGAAAATTAGATGGCATAGGAGGAGATATTTAGGATACAATTTTGCTTTCTCGGTTATAGTAGACAGCAGCAGATAGCGTGGCCGAGCGGTCTAAGGCGCTGGATTAAGGCTCCAGTCTCTTCGGGGGCGTGGGTTCGAATCCCACCGCTGTCAAGGGAGTTTTTCCTGACACAGACCTAGAAGTGAGACAGTGGAGAGCCCTGGAGAAATATGCAAACCTGAGAGCTCCACAATGAACACAGTGGGACGTAAAATAGGACACTCAGTTGATTGACATACAACTTTGCAATCATATGGGTCTACTGAGGAGTAGAATCTGGAAGAAATTTAGATGGCATAGGAGGAGATATTTAGGATACAATTTTGTTTTCTCGGTTATAGTAGACAGCAGCAGATAGCGTGGCCGAGCGGTCTAAGCCGCTGGATTAAGGCTCCAGTCTCTTCGGGGGCGTGCGTTCGAATCCCACCGCTGTCAAGGGAGTTTTTCCTGACACAGACAAAGAAGTGAGAGAGTGGAGAGCCCTGGAGAAATATGCAAACCTGAGAGCCCCACAATGAACACAGTGGGACGTGAAATAGGACACTCAGTTGATTGACATACAACTTTGCAATCATATGGGTCTACTGAGGAGTAAAATCTGGAGGAGTTGGAGAACAATCAAATGGCTTATGAGGAAACATTTAGGTTTCAACTTTGCTTTCTCAATTACAGCAGATAGCAGCAGATAGCGTGGCCGAGCGGTCTAAGGCGCTGGATTAAGGCTCCAGTCTCTTCGGGGGCGTGGGTTCGAATCCCACCGCTGTCAAGGGAGTTTTTCCTGACACAGACCTAGAAGTGAGACAAGGGAGAGCCCTGGAGAAATATGCAAACCTGAGAGCTCCACAATGAACACAGTGGGACGTGAAATAGGACACTCAGTTGATTGACATTCAACTTTGCAATCATTTGGTTCTACTGAGGAGTAGAATCTGGAAGAAAATTAGATGGCATAGGAGGAGATATTTAGGATACAATTTTGCTTTCTCGGTTACAGTAGACAGCAGCAGATAGCGTGGCCGAGCGGTCTAAGGCGCTGGATTAAGGCTCCAGTCTCTTCGGGGGCGTGGGTTCGAATCCCACCGCTGTCAAGGGAGTTTTTCCTGACACAGACCTAGAAGTGAGACAGTGGAGAGCCCTGGAGAAATATGCAAACCTGAGAGCTCCACAATGAACACAATGGGACGTGAAATAGGACAATCAGTTGATTGACATTCAACTTTGCAATCATTTGGGTCTACTGAGGAGTAGAATCTGGAAGAAAATTAGATGGCATAGGAGGAGATATTTAGGATAAAATTTTCCTTTCTCGGTTATGGTAGACAGCAGCAGATAGCGTGGCAGAGCGGTCTAAGGCGCTGGATTAAGGCTCCAGTCTCTTCGGGGGCGTGGGTTCGAATCCCACCGCTGTCAAGGGAGTTTTTCCTGACACAAACCTAGAAGTGAGACAGTGGAGAGCCCTGGAGAAATATGCAAACCTGAGAGCCCCACAATGAACACAGTGCGATGTAAAATAGGACACTCAGTTGATTGACATACAACTTTGCAATCATATGGGTCTACTGAGGAGTAGAATCTGGAAAAAATTTAGATGGCATAGGAGGAGATATTTAGGATACAATTTTGTTTTCTCGGTTATAGTAGACAGCAGCAGATAGCGTGGCCGAGCGGTCTAAGCCGCTGGATTAAGGCTCCAGTCTCTTCGGGGGCGTGCGTTCGAATCCCACCGCTGTCAAGGGAGTTTTTCCTGACACAGACAAAGAAGTGAGAGAGTGGAGAGCCCTGGAGAAATATGCAAACCTGAGAGCTCCACAATGAACACAGTGGGACGTAAAATAGGACACTCAGTTGATTGACATACAACTTTGCAATCATATGGGTCTACTGAGGAGTAGAATCTGGAAGAAATTTAGATGGCATAGGAGGAGATATTTAGGATACAATTTTGTTTTCTCGGTTATAGTAGACAGCAGCAGATAGCGTGGCCGAGCGGTCTAAGCCGCTGGATTAAGGCTCCAGTCTCTTCGGGGGCGTGCGTTCGAATCCCACCGCTGTCAAGGGAGTTTTTCCTGACACAGACAAAGAAGTGAGAGAGTGGAGAGCCCTGGAGAAATATGCAAACCTGAGAGCCCCACAATGAACACAGTGGGACGTGAAATAGGACACTCAGTTGATTGACATACAACTTTGCAATCATATGGGTCTACTGAGGAGTAAAATCTGGAGGAGTTGGAGAACAATCAAATGGCTTATGAGGAAACATTTAGGTTTCAACTTTGCTTTCTCAATTACAGCAGATAGCAGCAGATAGCGTGGCCGAGCGCTCTAAGGCGCTGGATTAAGGCTCCAGTCTCTTCGGGGGCGTGGGTTCGAATCCCACCGCTGTCAAGGGAGTTTTTCCTGACACAGACCTAGAAGTGAGACAGGGGAGAGCCCTGGAGAAATATGCAAACCTGAGAGCTCCACAATGAACACAGTGGGACGTGAAATAGGACACTCAGTTGATTGACATTCAACTTTGCAATCATTTGGTTCTACTGAGGAGTAGAATCTGGAAGAAAATTAGATGGCATAGGAGGAGATATTTAGGATACAATTTTGCTTTCTCGGTTACAGTAGACAGCAGCAGATAGCGTGGCCGAGCGGTCTAAGGCGCTGGATTAAGGCTCCAGTCTCTTCGGGGGCGTGGGTTCGAATCCCACCGCTGTCAAGGGAGTTTTTCCTGACACAGACCTAGAAGTGAGACAGTGGAGAGCCCTGGAGAAATATGCAAACCTGAGAGCTCCACAATGAACACAATGGGACGTGAAATAGGACAATCAGTTGATTGACATTCAACTTTGCAATCATTTGGGTCTACTGAGGAGTAGAATCTGGAAGAAAATTAGATGGCATAGGAGGAGATATTTAGGATAAAATTTTCCTTTCTCGGTTATGGTAGACAGCAGCAGATAGCGTGGCAGAGCGGTCTAAGGCGCTGGATTAAGGCTCCAGTCTCTTCGGGGGCGTGGGTTCGAATCCCACCGCTGTCAAGGGAGTTTTTCCTGACACAAACCTAGAAGTGAGACAGTGGAGAGCCCTGGAGAAATATGCAAACCTGAGAGCCCCACAATGAACACAGTGCGATGTAAAATAGGACACTCAGTTGATTGACATACAACTTTGCAATCATATGGGTCTACTGAGGAGTAGAATCTGGAAAAAATTTAGATGGCATAGGAGGAGATATTTAGGATACAATTTTGTTTTCTCGGTTATAGTAGACAGCAGCAGATAGCGTGGCCGAGCGGTCTAAGCCGCTGGATTAAGGCTCCAGTCTCTTCGGGGGCGTGCGTTCGAATCCCACCGCTGTCAAGGGAGTTTTTCCTGACACAGACAAAGAAGTGAGAGAGTGGAGAGCCCTGGAGAAATATGCAAACCTGAGAGCCCCACAATGAACACAGTGCAACGTAAAATAGGACACTCAGTTGATTGACATACAACTTTGCAATCATATGGGTCTACTGAGGAGTAAAATCTGGAGGATTTGGAGAACAATCAAATGGCTTATGAGGAAACATTTAGGTTTCAACTTTGCTTTCTCAATTACAGCAGATAGCAGCAGATAGCGTGGCCGAGTGGTCTAAGGCGCTGGATTAAGGCTCCAGTCTCTTCGGGGGCGTGGGTTCGAATCCCACCGCTGTCAAGGGAGTTTTTCCTGACACAGACCAAGAAGTGAGACGGTGGAGAGCCCTGGAGAAATCTGCAAAACTGAGAGCTCCACAATGAACACAGTGATGTTAAATAGGACTCTCAGTTGATTCACATACAACTTTGCAATCATTTGGGTCTACTGAGGAGTAGAATCTGGAAGAAAATTATATGGCATAGGAGGAGATATTTAGGATAAAATGTTGCTTTCTCGGTTATAGTAGACAGCAGCAGATAGCGTGGCCGAGCGGTATAAGGCGCTCGATTAAGGCTCCAGTCTCTTCGGGGGCATGGGTTCGAATCCCACCGCTGTCAAGGGAGTTTTTCCTGACACAGACCTAGAAGTGAGACAGTGGAGAGCCCTGGAGAAATATGCAAACCTGAGAGCTCCACAATGAACACAGTGCGACGTGAAATAGGACACTCAGTTGATTGACATTCAACTTTGCAATCATTTGGGTCTACTGAGGAGTAGAATCTGGAAGAAAATTAGATGGCATAGGAGGAGATATTTAGGATACAATTTTGCTTTCTCGGTTATAGTAGACAGCAGCAGATAGCGTGGCCGAGCGGTCTAAGGCGCTGGATTAAGGCTCCAGTCTCTTCGGGGGCGTGGGTTCGAATCCCACCGCTGTCAAGGGAGTTTTTCCTGACACAGACCTAGAAGTGAGACAGTGGAGAGCCCTGGAGAAATATGCAAACCTGAGAGCTCCACAATGAACACAGTGGGACGTGAAATAGGACACTCAGTTGATTGACATTCAACTTTGCAATCATTTGGTTCTACTGAGGAGTAGAATCTGGAAGAAAATTAGATGGCATAGGAGGAGATATTTAGGATACAATTTTGCTTTCTCGGTTACAGTAGACAGCAGCAGATAGCGTGGCCGAGCGGTCTAAGGCGCTGGATTAAGGCTCCAGTCTCTTCGGGGGCGTGGGTTCGAATCCCACCGCTGTCACGGGAGTTTTTCCTGACACAGACCAAGAAGTGAGACGGTGGAGAGCCCTGGAGAAATCTGCAAAACTGAGAGCTCCACAATGAACACAGTGATGTTAAATAGGACTCTCAGTTGATTGACATACAACTTTGCAATCATTTGGGTCTACTGAGGAGTAGAATCTGAAAGAAAATTAGCTGGCATAGGAGGAGATATTTAGGATAAAATTTTGCTTTCTCTGTTATAGTAGACAGCAGCAGATAGCGTGGCCGAGCGGTCTAAGGCGCTGGATTAAGGCTCCAGTCTCTTCGGGGGCGTGGGTTCAAATCCCACCGCTGTCAAGGGAGTTTTTCCTGACACAGACCTAGAAGTGAGACAGTGGAGAGCCCTGGAGAAATATGCAAACCTGAGAGCTCCACAATGAACACAGTGGGACGTGAAATAGGACAATCAGTTGATTGACATTCAACTTTGCAATCATTTGGGTCTACTGAGGAGTAGAATCTGGAAGAAAATTAGATGGCATAGGAGGAGATATTTAGGATAAAATGTTCCTTTCTCGGTTATAGTAGACAGCAGCAGATAGCGTGGCCGAGCGGTCTAAGGCGCTGGATTAAGGCTCCAGTCTCTTCGGGGGCGTGGGTTCGAATCCCACCGCTGTCAAGGGAGTTTTTCCTGACACAAACCTAGAAGTGAGACAGTGGAGAGCCCTGGAGAAATATGCTAACCTGAGAGCCCCACAATGAACACAGTGCGATGTAAAATAGGACACTCAGTTGATTGACATACAACTTTGCAATCATATGGGTCTACTGAGGAGTAGAATCTGGAATAAAATTTAGATGGCATAGGAGGAGATATTTAGGATACAATTTTGTTTTCTCGGTTATAGCAGACAGCAGCAGATAGCGTGGCCGAGCGGTCTAAGCCGCTGGATTAAGGCTCCAGTCTCTTCGGGGGCGTGCGTTCGAATCCCACCGCTGTCAAGGGAGTTTTTCCTGACACAAACCTAGAAGTGAGACAGTGGAGAGCCCTGGAGAAATATGCAAACCTGAGAGCCCCACAATGAACACAGTGCGATGTAAAATAGGACACTCAGTTGATTGACATACAACTTTGCAATCATATGGGTCTACTGAGGAGTAGAATCTGGAAGAAATTTAGATGGCATAGGAGGAGATATTTAGGATACAATTTTGTTTTCTCGGTTATAGCAGACAGCAGCAGATAGCGTGGCCGAGCGGTCTAAGCCGCTGGATTAAGGCTCCAGTCTCTTCGGGGGCGTGCGTTCGAATCCCACCGCTGTCAAGGGAGTTTTTCCTGACACAGACAAAGAAGTGAGAGAGTGGAGAGCCCTGGAGAAATATGCAAACCTGAGAGCCCCACAATGAACACAGTGGGACGTGAAATAGGACACTCAGTTGATTGACATACAACTTTGCAATCATATGGGTCTACTGAGGAGTAAAATCTGGAGGAGTTGGAGAACAATCAAATGGCTTATGAGGAAACATTTAGGTTTCAACTTTGCTTTCTCAATTACAGCAGATAGCAGCAGATAGCGTGGCCGAGCGGTCTAAGGCGCTGGATTAAGGCTCCAGTCTCTTCGGGGGCGTGGGTTCGAATCCCACCGCTGTCAAGGGAGATTTTCCTGACACAGACCTAGAAGTGAGACAGGGGAGAGCCCTGGAGAAATATGCAAACCTGAGAGCTCCACAATGAACACAGTGGGACGTGAAATAGGACACTCAGTTGATTGACATTCAACTTTGCAATCATTTGGTTCTACTGAGGAGTAGAATCTGGAAGAAAATTAGATGGCATAGGAGGAGATATTTAGGATACAATTTTGCTTTCTCGGTTACAGTAGACAGCAGCAGATAGCGTGGCCGAGCGGTCTAAGGCGCTGGATTAAGGCTCCAGTCTCTTCGGGGGCGTGGGTTCGAATCCCACCGCTGTCAAGGGAGTTTTTCCTGACACAGACCAAGAAGTGAGACGGTGGAGAGCCCTGGAGAAATCTGCAAAACTGAGACCTCCACAATGAACACAGTGATGTTAAATAGGACTCTCAGTTGATTGACATACAACTTTGCAATCATTTGGGTCTACTGAGGAGTAGAATCTGAAAGAAAATTAGCTGGCATAGGAGGAGATATTTAGGATACAATTTTGCTTTCTCTGTTATAGTAGACAGCAGCAGATAGCGTGGCCGAGCGGTCTAAGGCGCTGGATTAAGGCTCCAGTCTCTTCGGGGGCGTGGGTTCGAATCCCACCGCTGTCAAGGGAGTTTTTCCTGACACAGACCTAGAAGTGAGACAGTGGAGAGCCCTGGAGAAATATGCAAACCTGAGAGCTCCACAATGAACACAGTGGGACGTGAAATAGGACAATCAGTTGATTGACATTCAACTTTGCAATCATTTGGGTCTACTGAGGAGTAGAATCTGGAAGAAAATTAGATGGCATAGGAGGAGATATTTAGGATACAATTTTCCTTTCTCGGTTATGGTAGACAGCAGCAGATAGCGTGGCCGAGCGGTCTAAGGCGCTGGATTAAGGCTCCAGTCTCTTCCGGGGCGTGGGTTCGAATCCCACCGCTGTCAAGGGACTTTTTCCTGACACAAACCTAGAAGTGAGACAGTGGAGAGCCCTGGAGAAATATGCAAACCTGAGAGCCCCACAATGAACACAGTGCGATGTAAAATAGGACACTCAGTTGATTGACATACAACTTTGCAATCATATGGGTCTACTGAGGAGTAGAATCTGGAAGAAATTTAGATGGCATAGGAGGAGATATTTAGGATACAATTTTGTTTTCTCGGTTATAGCAGACAGCAGCAGATAGCGTGGCCGAGCGGTCTAAGCCGCTGGATTAAGGCTCCAGTCTCTTCGGGGGCGTGCGTTCGAATCCCACCGCTGTCAAGGGAGTTTTTCCTGACACAAACCTAGAAGTGAGACAGTGGAGAGCCCTGGAGAAATATGCAAACCTGAGAGCCCCACAATGAACACAGTGCGATGTAAAATAGGACACTCAGTTGATTGACATACAACTTTGCAATCATATGGGTCTACTGAGGAGTAGAATCTGGAAGAAATTTAGATGACATAGGAGGAGATATTTAGGATACAATTTTGTTTTCTCGGTTATAGCAGACAGCAGCAGATAGCGTGGCCGAGCGGTCTAAGCCGCTGGATTAAGGCTCCAGTCTCTTCGGGGGCGTGCGTTCGAATCCCACCGCTGTCAAGGGAGTTTTTCCTGACACAGACAAAGAAGTGAGAGAGTGGAGAGCCCTGGAGAAATATGCAAACCTGAGAGCCCCACAATGAACACAGTGCAACGTAAAATAGGATACTCAGTTGATTGACATACAACTTTGCAATCATATGGGTCTACTGAGGAGTAAAATCTGGAGGAGTTGGAGAACAATCAAATGGCGTATGAGGAAACATTTAGGTTTCAACTTTGCTTTCTCAATTAGAGCAGACAGCAGCAGATAGCGTGGCCGAGTGGTCTAAGGCGCTGGATTAAGGCTCCAGTCTCTTCGGAGGCGTGGGTTCGAATCCCACCGCTGTCAAGGGAGATTTTCCTGACACAGACCAAGAAGTGAGACAGTGGAGAGCCCTGGAGAAATATGCAAACCTGAGAGCTCCACAATGAACACAGTGGGACGTGAAATAGGACAATCAGTTGATTGACATTCAACTTTGCAATCATTTCGGTCTACTGAGGAGTAGAATCTGGAAGAAAATTAGATGGCATAGGAGGAGACATTTAGGATAAAATGTTCCTTTCTCGGTTATAGTAGACAGCAGCAGATAGCGTGGCCGAGCGGTCTAAGGCGCTGGATTAAGGCTCCAGTCTCTTCCGGGGCATGGGTTCGAATCCCACCGCTGTCAAGGGACTTATTCCTGACACAAACCTAGAAGTGAGACAGTGGAGAGCCCTGGAGAAATTTGCAAACCTGAGAGCCCCACAATGAACACAGTGCGATGTAAAATAGGACACTCAGTTGATTGACATACAACTTTGCAATCATATGGGTCTACTGAGGAGTAGAATCTGGAAGAAATTTAGATGGCATAGGAGGAGATATTTAGGATACAATTTTGTTTTCTCGGTTATAGTAGACAGCAGCAGATAGCGTGGCCGAGCGGTCTAAGCCGCTGGATTAAGGCTCCAGTCTCTTCGGGGGCGTGCGTTCGAATCCCACCGCTGTCAAGGGAGTTTTTCCTGACACAGACAAAGAAGTGAGAGAGTGGAGAGCCCTGGAGAAATATGCAAACCTGAGAGCCCCACAATGAACACAGTGGGACGTGAAATAGGACACTCAGTTGATTGACATACAACTTTGCAATCATATGGGTCTACTGAGGAGTAAAATCTGGAGGAGTTGGAGAACAATCAAATGGCTTATGAGGAAACATTTAGGTTTCAACTTTGCTTTCTCAATTACAGCAGATAGCAGCAGATAGCGTGGCCGAGCGGTCTAAGGCGCTGGATTAAGGCTCCAGTCTCTTCGGGGGCGTGGGTTCGAATCCCACCGCTGTCAAGGGAGTTTTTCCTGACACAGACCTAGAAGTGAGACAGGGGAGAGCCCTGGAGAAATATGCAAACCTGAGAGCTCCACAATGAACACAGTGGGACGTGAAATAGGACACTCAGTTGATTGACATTCAACTTTGCAATCATTTGGTTCTACTGAGGAGTAGAATCTGGAAGAAAATTAGATGGCATAGGAGGAGATATTTAGGATACAATTTTGCTTTCTCGGTTACAGTAGACAGCAGCAGATAGCGTGGCCGAGCGGTCTAAGGCGCTGGATTAAGGCTCCAGTCTCTTCGGGGGCGTGGGTTCGAATCCCACCGCTGTCAAGGGAGTTTTTCCTGACACAGACCTAGAAGTGAGACAGTGGAGAGCCCTGGAGAAATATGCAAACCTGAGAGCTCCACAATGAACACAGTGGGACGTGAAATAGGACAATCAGTTGATTGACATTCAACTTTGCAATCATTTGGGTCTACTGAGGAGTAGAATCTGGAAGAAAATTAGATGGCATAGGAGGAGATATTTAGGATAAAATTTTCCTTTCTCGGTTATGGTAGACAGCAGCAGATAGCGTGGCCGAGCGGTCTAAGGCGCTGGATTAAGGCTCCAGTCTCTTCGGGGGCGTGGGTTCGAATCCCACCGCTGTCAAGGGAGTTTTTCCTGACACAAACCTAGAAGTGAGACAGTGGAGAGCCCTGGAGAAATATGCAAACCTGAGAGCCCCACAATGAACACAGTGCGATGTAAAATAGGACACTCAGTTGATTGACATACAACTTTGCAATCATATGGGTCTACTGAGGAGTAGAATCTGGAAAAAATTTAGATGGCATAGGAGGAGATATTTAGGATACAATTTTGTTTTCTCGGTTATAGTAGACAGCAGCAGATAGCGTGGCCGAGCGGTCTAAGCCGCTGGATTAAGGCTCCAGTCTCTTCGGGGGCGTGCGTTCGAATCCCACCGCTGTCAAGGGAGTTTTTCCTGACACAGACAAAGAAGTGAGAGAGTGGAGAGCCCTGGAGAAATATGCAAACCTGAGAGCCCCACAATGAACACAGTGCAACGTAAAATAGGACACTCAGTTGATTGACATACAACTTTGCAATCATATGGGTCTACTGAGGAGTAAAATCTGGAGGAGTTGGAGAACAATCAAATGGCTTATGAGGAAACATTTAGGTTTCAACTTTGCTTTCTCAATTACAGCAGATAGCAGCAGATAGCGTGGCCGAGTGGTCTAAGGCGCTGGATTAAGGCTCCAGTCTCTTCGGGGGCGTGGGTTCGAATCCCACCGCTGTCAAGGGAGTTTTTCCTGACACAGACCAAGAAGTGAGACGGTGGAGAGCCCTGGAGAAATCTGCAAAACTGAGAGCTCCACAATGAACACAGTGATGTTAAATAGGACTCTCAGTTGATTCACATACAACTTTGCAATCATTTGGGTCTACTGAGGAGTAGAATCTGGAAGAAAATTATATGGCATAGGAGGAGATATTTAGGATAAAATGTTGCTTTCTCGGTTATAGTAGACAGCAGCAGATAGCGTGGCCGAGCGGTATAAGGCGCTCGATTAAGGCTCCAGTCTCTTCGGGGGCATGGGTTCGAATCCCACCGCTGTCAAGGGAGTTTTTCCTGACACAGACCTAGAAGTGAGACAGTGGAGAGCCCTGGAGAAATATGCAAACCTGAGAGCTCCACAATGAACACAGTGCGACGTGAAATAGGACACTCAGTTGATTGACATTCAACTTTGCAATCATTTGGGTCTACTGAGGAGTAGAATCTGGAAGAAAATTAGATGGCATAGGAGGAGATATTTAGGATACAATTTTGCTTTCTCGGTTATAGTAGACAGCAGCAGATAGCGTGGCCGAGCGGTCTAAGGCGCTGGATTAAGGCTCCAGTCTCTTCGGGGGCGTGGGTTCGAATCCCACCGCTGTCAAGGGAGTTTTTCCTGACACAGACCTAGAAGTGAGACAGTGGAGAGCCCTGGAGAAATATGCAAACCTGAGAGCTCCACAATGAACACAGTGGGACGTGAAATAGGACACTCAGTTGATTGACATTCAACTTTGCAATCATTTGGTTCTACTGAGGAGTAGAATCTGGAAGAAAATTAGATGGCATAGGAGGAGATATTTAGGATACAATTTTGCTTTCTCGGTTACAGTAGACAGCAGCAGATAGCGTGGCCGAGCGGTCTAAGGCGCTGGATTAAGGCTCCAGTCTCTTCGGGGGCGTGGGTTCGAATCCCACCGCTGTCACGGGAGTTTTTCCTGACACAGACCAAGAAGTGAGACGGTGGAGAGCCCTGGAGAAATCTGCAAAACTGAGAGCTCCACAATGAACACAGTGATGTTAAATAGGACTCTCAGTTGATTGACATACAACTTTGCAATCATTTGGGTTTACTGAGGAGTAGAATCTGAAAGAAAATTAGCTGGCATAGGAGGAGATATTTAGGATAAAATTTTGCTTTCTCTGTTATAGTAGACAGCAGCAGATAGCGTGGCCGAGCGGTCTAAGGCGCTGGATTAAGGCTCCAGTCTCTTCGGGGGCGTGGGTTCAAATCCCACCGCTGTCAAGGGAGTTTTTCCTGACACAGACCTAGAAGTGAGACAGTGGAGAGCCCTGGAGAAATATGCAAACCTGAGAGCTCCACAATGAACACAGTGGGACGTGAAATAGGACAATCAGTTGATTGACATTCAACTTTGCAATCATTTGGGTCTACTGAGGAGTAGAATCTGGAAGAAAATTAGATGGCATAGGAGGAGATATTTAGGATAAAATGTTCCTTTCTCGGTTATAGTAGACAGCAGCAGATAGCGTGGCCGAGCGGTCTAAGGCGCTGGATTAAGGCTCCAGTCTCTTCGGGGGCGTGGGTTCGAATCCCACCGCTGTCAAGGGAGTATTTCCTGACACAAACCTAGAAGTGAGACAGTGGAGAGCCCTGGAGAAATATGCTAACCTGAGAGCCCCACAATGAACACAGTGCGATGTAAAATAGGACACTCAGTTGATTGACATACAACTTTGCAATCATATGGGTCTACTGAGGAGTAGAATCTGGAAGAAATTTAGATGGCATAGGAGGAGATATTTAGGATACAATTTTGTTTTCTCGGTTATAGCAGACAGCAGCAGATAGCGTGGCCGAGCGGTCTAAGCCGCTGGATTAAGGCTCCAGTCTCTTCGGGGGCGTGCGTTCGAATCCCATCGCTGTCAAGGGAGTTTTTCCTGACACAAACCTAGAAGTGAGACAGTGGAGAGCCCTGGAGAAATATGCAAACCTGAGAGCCCCACAATGAACACAGTGCGATGTAAAATAGGACACTCAGTTGATTGACATACAACTTTGCAATCATATGGGTCTACTGAGGAGTAGAATCTGGAAGAAATTTAGATGGCATAGGAGGAGATATTTAGGATACAATTTTGTTTTCTCGGTTATAGCAGAGAGCAGCAGATAGCGTGGCCGAGCGGTCTAAGCCGCTGGATTAAGGCTCCAGTCTCTTCGGGGGCGTGCGTTCGAATCCCACCGCTGTCAAGGGAGTTTTTCCTGACACAGACAAAGAAGTGAGAGAGTGGAGAGCCCTGGAGAAATATGCAAACCTGAGAGCCCCACAATGAACACAGTGCAACGTAAAATAGGATACTCAGTTGATTGACATACAACTTTGCAATCATATGGGTCTACTGAGGAGTAAAATCTGGAGGAGTTGGAGAACAATCAAATGGCGTATGAGGAAACATTTAGGTTTCAACTTTGCTTTCTCAATTAGAGCAGACAGCAGCAGATAGCGTGGCCGAGTGGTCTAAGGCGCTGGATTAAGGCTCCAGTCTCTTCGGAGGCGTGGGTTCGAATCCCACCGCTGTCAAGGGAGATTTTCCTGACACAGACCAAGAAGTGAGACAGTGGAGAGCCCTGGAGAAATATGCAAACCTGAGAGCTCCACAATGAACACAGTGGGACGTGAAATAGGACAATCAGTTGATTGACATTCAACTTTGCAATCATTTGGGTCTACTGAGGAGTAGAATCTGGAAGAAAATTAGATGGCATAGGAGGAGACATTTAGTATAAAATGTTCCTTTCTCGGTTATAGTAGACAGCAGCAGATAGCGTGGCCGAGCGGTCTAAGGCCCTGGATTAAGGCTCCAGTCTCTTCCGGGGCGTGGGTTCGAATCCCACCGCTGTCAAGGGACTTTTTCCTGACACAAACCTAGAAGTGAGACAGTGGAGAGCCCTGGAGAAATATGCAAACCTGAGAGCCCCACAATGAACACAGTGCGACGTAAAATAGGACACTCAGTTGATTGACATACAACTTTGCAATCATATGGGTCTACTGAGGAGTAGAATCTGGAAGAAATTTAGATGGCATAGGAGGAGATATTTAGGATACAATTTTGTTTTCTCGGTTATAGTAGACAGCAGCAGATAGCGTGGCCGAGCGGTCTAAGCCGCTGGATTAAGGCTCCAGTCTCTTCGGGGGCGTGCGTTCGAATCCCACCGCTGTCAAGGGAGTTTTTCCTGACACAGACAAAGAAGTGAGAGAGTGGAGAGCCTTGGAGAAATATGCAAACCTGAGAGCCCCACAATGAACACAGTGGGACGTGAAATAGGACACTCAGTTGATTGACATACAACTTTGCAATCATATGGGTCTACTGAGGAGTAAAATCTGGAGGAGTTGGAGAACAATCAAATGGCTTATGAGGAAACATTTAGGTTTCAACTTTGCTTTCTCAATTACAGCAGATAGCAGCAGATAGCGTGGCCGAGCGGTCTAAGGCGCTGGATTAAGGCTCCAGTCTCTTCGGGGGCGTGGGTTCGAATCCCACCGCTGTCAAGGGAGTTTTTCCTGACACAGACCTAGAAGTGAGACAGGGGAGAGCCCTGGAGAAATATGCAAACCTGAGAGCTCCACAATGAACACAGTGGGACGTGAAATAGGACACTCAGTTGATTGACATTCAACTTTGCAATCATTTGGTTCTACTGAGGAGTAGAATCTGGAAGAAAATTAGATGGCATAGGAGGAGATATTTAGGATACAATTTTGCTTTCTCGGTTACAGTAGACAGCAGCAGATAGCGTGGCCGAGCGGTCTAAGGCGCTGGATTAAGGCTCCAGTCTCTTCGGGGGCGTGGGTTCGAATCCCACCGCTGTCAAGGGAGTTTTTCCTGACACAGACCAAGAAGTGAGACGGTGGAGAGCCCTGGAGAAATCTGCAAAACTGAGAGCTCCACAATGAACACAGTGATGTTAAATAGGACTCTCAGTTGATTGACATACAACTTTGCAATCATTTGGGTCTACTGAGGAGTAGAATCTGAAAGAAAATTAGCTGGCATAGGAGGAGATATTTAGGATAAAATTTTGCTTTCTCTGTTATAGTAGACAGCAGCAGATAGCGTGGCCGAGCGGTCTAAGGCGCTGGATTAAGGCTCCAGTCTCTTCGGGGGCGTGGGTTCGAATCCCACCGCTGTCAAGGGAGTTTTTCCTGACACAGACCTAGAAGTGAGACAGTGGAGAGCCCTGGAGAAATATGCAAACCTGAGAGCTCCACAATGAACACAGTGGGACGTGAAATAGGACAATCAGTTGATTGACATTCAACTTTGCAATCATTTGGGTCTACTGAGGAGTAGAATCTGGAAGAAAATTAGATGGCATAGGAGGAGATATTTAGGATAAAATGTTCCTTTCTCGGTTATAGTAGACAGCAGCAGATAGCGTGGCCGAGCGGTCTAAGGCGCTGGATTAAGGCTCCAGTCTCTTCGGGGGCGTGGGTTCGAATCCCACCGCTGTCAAGGGAGTATTTCCTGACACAAACCTAGAAGTGAGACAGTGGAGAGCCCTGGAGAAATATGCTAACCTGAGAGCCCCACAATGAACACAGTGCGATGTAAAATAGGACACTCAGTTGATTGACATACAACTTTGCAATCATATGGGTCTACTGAGGAGTAGAATCTGGAAGAAATTTAGATGGCATAGGAGGAGATATTTAGGATACAATTTTGTTTTCTCGGTTATAGCAGACAGCAGCAGATAGCGTGGCCGAGCGGTCTAAGCCGCTGGATTAAGGCTCCAGTCTCTTCGGGGGCGTGCGTTCGAATCCCATCGCTGTCAAGGGAGTTTTTCCTGACACAAACCTAGAAGTGAGACAGTGGAGAGCCCTGGAGAAATATGCAAACCTGAGAGCCCCACAATGAACACAGTGCGATGTAAAATAGGACACTCAGTTGATTGACATACAACTTTGCAATCATATGGGTCTACTGAGGAGTAGAATCTGGAAGAAATTTAGATGGCATAGGAGGAGATATTTAGGATACAATTTTGTTTTCTCGGTTATAGCAGAGAGCAGCAGATAGCGTGGCCGAGCGGTCTAAGCCGCTGGATTAAGGCTCCAGTCTCTTCGGGGGCGTGCGTTCGAATCCCACCGCTGTCAAGGGAGTTTTTCCTGACACAGACAAAGAAGTGAGAGAGTGGAGAGCCCTGGAGAAATATGCAAACCTGAGAGCCCCACAATGAACACAGTGCAACGTAAAATAGGATACTCAGTTGATTGACATACAACTTTGCAATCATATGGGTCTACTGAGGAGTAAAATCTGGAGGAGTTGGAGAACAATCAAATGGCGTATGAGGAAACATTTAGGTTTCAACTTTGCTTTCTCAATTAGAGCAGACAGCAGCAGATAGCGTGGCCGAGTGGTCTAAGGCGCTGGATTAAGGCTCCAGTCTCTTCGGAGGCGTGGGTTCGAATCCCACCGCTGTCAAGGGAGATTTTCCTGACACAGACCAAGAAGTGAGACAGTGGAGAGCCCTGGAGAAATATGCAAACCTGAGAGCTCCACAATGAACACAGTGGGACGTGAAATAGGACAATCAGTTGATTGACATTCAACTTTGCAATCATTTGGGTCTACTGAGGAGTAGAATCTGGAAGAAAATTAGATGGCATAGGAGGAGACATTTAGTATAAAATGTTCCTTTCTCGGTTATAGTAGACAGCAGCAGATAGCGTGGCCGAGCGGTCTAAGGCCCTGGATTAAGGCTCCAGTCTCTTCCGGGGCGTGGGTTCGAATCCCACCGCTGTCAAGGGACTTTTTCCTGACACAAACCTAGAAGTGAGACAGTGGAGAGCCCTGGAGAAATATGCAAACCTGAGAGCCCCACAATGAACACAGTGCGACGTAAAATAGGACACTCAGTTGATTGACATACAACTTTGCAATCATATGGGTCTACTGAGGAGTAGAATCTGGAAGAAATTTAGATGGCATAGGAGGAGATATTTAGGATACAATTTTGTTTTCTCGGTTATAGTAGACAGCAGCAGATAGCGTGGCCGAGCGGTCTAAGCCGCTGGATTAAGGCTCCAGTCTCTTCGGGGGCGTGCGTTCGAATCCCACCGCTGTCAAGGGAGTTTTTCCTGACACAGACAAAGAAGTGAGAGAGTGGAGAGCCTTGGAGAAATATGCAAACCTGAGAGCCCCACAATGAACACAGTGGGACGTGAAATAGGACACTCAGTTGATTGACATACAACTTTGCAATCATATGGGTCTACTGAGGAGTAAAATCTGGAGGAGTTGGAGAACAATCAAATGGCTTATGAGGAAACATTTAGGTTTCAACTTTGCTTTCTCAATTACAGCAGATAGCAGCAGATAGCGTGGCCGAGCGGTCTAAGGCGCTGGATTAAGGCTCCAGTCTCTTCGGGGGCGTGGGTTCGAATCCCACCGCTGTCAAGGGAGTTTTTCCTGACACAGACCTAGAAGTGAGACAGGGGAGAGCCCTGGAGAAATATGCAAACCTGAGAGCTCCACAATGAACACAGTGGGACGTGAAATAGGACACTCAGTTGATTGACATTCAACTTTGCAATCATTTGGTTCTACTGAGGAGTAGAATCTGGAAGAAAATTAGATGGCATAGGAGGAGATATTTAGGATACAATTTTGCTTTCTCGGTTACAGTAGACAGCAGCAGATAGCGTGGCCGAGCGGTCTAAGGCGCTGGATTAAGGCTCCAGTCTCTTCGGGGGCGTGGGTTCGAATCCCACCGCTGTCAAGGGAGTTTTTCCTGACACAGACCAAGAAGTGAGACGGTGGAGAGCCCTGGAGAAATCTGCAAAACTGAGACCTCCACAATGAACACAGTGATGTTAAATAGGACTCTCAGTTGATTGACATACAACTTTGCAATCATTTGGGTCTACTGAGGAGTAGAATCTGAAAGAAAATTAGCTGGCATAGGAGGAGATATTTAGGATACAATTTTGCTTTCTCTGTTATAGTAGACAGCAGCAGATAGCGTGGCCGAGCGGTCTAAGGCGCTGGATTAAGGCTCCAGTCTCTTCGGGGGCGTGGGTTCGAATCCCACCGCTGTCAAGGGAGTTTTTCCTGACACAGACCTAGAAGTGAGACAGTGGAGAGCCCTGGAGAAATATGCAAACCTGAGAGCTCCACAATGAACACAGTGGGACGTGAAATAGGACAATCAGTTGATTGACATTCAACTTTGCAATCATTTGGGTCTACTGAGGAGTAGAATCTGGAAGAAAATTAGATGGCATAGGAGGAGATATTTAGGATACAATTTTCCTTTCTCGGTTATGGTAGACAGCAGCAGATAGCGTGGCCGAGCGGTCTAAGGCGCTGGATTAAGGCTCCAGTCTCTTCCGGGGCGTGGGTTCGAATCCCACCGCTGTCAAGGGACTTTTTCCTGACACAAACCTAGAAGTGAGACAGTGGAGAGCCCTGGAGAAATATGCAAACCTGAGAGCCCCACAATGAACACAGTGCGATGTAAAATAGGACACTCAGTTGATTGACATACAACTTTGCAATCATATGGGTCTACTGAGGAGTAGAATCTGGAAGAAATTTAGATGGCATAGGAGGAGATATTTAGGATACAATTTTGTTTTCTCGGTTATAGCAGACAGCAGCAGATAGCGTGGCCGAGCGGTCTAAGCCGCTGGATTAAGGCTCCAGTCTCTTCGGGGGCGTGCGTTCGAATCCCACCGCTGTCAAGGGAGTTTTTCCTGACACAAACCTAGAAGTGAGACAGTGGAGAGCCCTGGAGAAATATGCAAACCTGAGAGCCCCACAATGAACACAGTGCGATGTAAAATAGGACACTCAGTTGATTGACATACAACTTTGCAATCATATGGGTCTACTGAGGAGTAGAATCTGGAAGAAATTTAGATGACATAGGAGGAGATATTTAGGATACAATTTTGTTTTCTCGGTTATAGCAGACAGCAGCAGATAGCGTGGCCGAGCGGTCTAAGCCGCTGGATTAAGGCTCCAGTCTCTTCGGGGGCGTGCGTTCGAATCCCACCGCTGTCAAGGGAGTTTTTCCTGACACAGACAAAGAAGTGAGAGAGTGGAGAGCCCTGGAGAAATATGCAAACCTGAGAGCCCCACAATGAACACAGTGCAACGTAAAATAGGATACTCAGTTGATTGACATACAACTTTGCAATCATATGGGTCTACTGAGGAGTAAAATCTGGAGGAGTTGGAGAACAATCAAATGGCGTATGAGGAAACATTTAGGTTTCAACTTTGCTTTCTCAATTAGAGCAGACAGCAGCAGATAGCGTGGCCGAGTGGTCTAAGGCGCTGGATTAAGGCTCCAGTCTCTTCGGAGGCGTGGGTTCGAATCCCACCGCTGTCAAGGGAGATTTTCCTGACACAGACCAAGAAGTGAGACAGTGGAGAGCCCTGGAGAAATATGCAAACCTGAGAGCTCCACAATGAACACAGTGGGACGTGAAATAGGACAATCAGTTGATTGACATTCAACTTTGCAATCATTTCGGTCTACTGAGGAGTAGAATCTGGAAGAAAATTAGATGGCATAGGAGGAGACATTTAGGATAAAATGTTCCTTTCTCGGTTATAGTAGACAGCAGCAGATAGCGTGGCCGAGCGGTCTAAGGCGCTGGATTAAGGCTCCAGTCTCTTCCGGGGCATGGGTTCGAATCCCACCGCTGTCAAGGGACTTATTCCTGACACAAACCTAGAAGTGAGACAGTGGAGAGCCCTGGAGAAATTTGCAAACCTGAGAGCCCCACAATGAACACAGTGCGATGTAAAATAGGACACTCAGTTGATTGACATACAACTTTGCAATCATATGGGTCTACTGAGGAGTAGAATCTGGAAGAAATTTAGATGGCATAGGAGGAGATATTTAGGATACAATTTTGTTTTCTCGGTTATAGTAGACAGCAGCAGATAGCGTGGCCGAGCGGTCTAAGCCGCTGGATTAAGGCTCCAGTCTCTTCGGGGGCGTGCGTTCGAATCCCACCGCTGTCAAGGGAGTTTTTCCTGACACAGACAAAGAAGTGAGAGAGTGGAGAGCCCTGGAGAAATATGCAAACCTGAGAGCCCCACAATGAACACAGTGGGACGTGAAATAGGACACTCAGTTGATTGACATACAACTTTGCAATCATATGGGTCTACTGAGGAGTAAAATCTGGAGGAGTTGGAGAACAATCAAATGGCTTATGAGGAAACATTTAGGTTTCAACTTTGCTTTCTCAATTACAGCAGATAGCAGCAGATAGCGTGGCCGAGCGGTCTAAGGCGCTGGATTAAGGCTCCAGTCTCTTCGGGGGCGTGGGTTCGAATCCCACCGCTGTCAAGGGAGTTTTTCCTGACACAGACCTAGAAGTGAGACAGGGGAGAGCCCTGGAGAAATATGCAAACCTGAGAGCTCCACAATGAACACAGTGGGACGTGAAATAGGACACTCAGTTGATTGACATTCAACTTTGCAATCATTTGGTTCTACTGAGGAGTAGAATCTGGAAGAAAATTAGATGGCATAGGAGGAGATATTTAGGATACAATTTTGCTTTCTCGGTTACAGTAGACAGCAGCAGATAGCGTGGCCGAGCGGTCTAAGGCGCTGGATTAAGGCTCCAGTCTCTTCGGGGGCGTGGGTTCGAATCCCACCGCTGTCAAGGGAGTTTTTCCTGACACAGACCTAGAAGTGAGACAGTGGAGAGCCCTGGAGAAATATGCAAACCTGAGAGCTCCACAATGAACACAGTGGGACGTGAAATAGGACAATCAGTTGATTGACATTCAACTTTGCAATCATTTGGGTCTACTGAGGAGTAGAATCTGGAAGAAAATTAGATGGCATAGGAGGAGATATTTAGGATAAAATTTTCCTTTCTCGGTTATGGTAGACAGCAGCAGATAGCGTGGCCGAGCGGTCTAAGGCGCTGGATTAAGGCTCCAGTCTCTTCGGGGGCGTGGGTTCGAATCCCACCGCTGTCAAGGGAGTTTTTCCTGACACAAACCTAGAAGTGAGACAGTGGAGAGCCCTGGAGAAATATGCAAACCTGAGAGCCCCACAATGAACACAGTGCGATGTAAAATAGGACACTCAGTTGATTGACATACAACTTTGCAATCATATGGGTCTACTGAGGAGTAGAATCTGGAAAAAATTTAGATGGCATAGGAGGAGATATTTAGGATACAATTTTGTTTTCTCGGTTATAGTAGACAGCAGCAGATAGCGTGGCCGAGCGGTCTAAGCCGCTGGATTAAGGCTCCAGTCTCTTCGGGGGCGTGCGTTCGAATCCCACCGCTGTCAAGGGAGTTTTTCCTGACACAGACAAAGAAGTGAGAGAGTGGAGAGCCCTGGAGAAATATGCAAACCTGAGAGCCCCACAATGAACACAGTGCAACGTAAAATAGGACACTCAGTTGATTGACATACAACTTTGCAATCATATGGGTCTACTGAGGAGTAAAATCTGGAGGAGTTGGAGAACAATCAAATGGCTTATGAGGAAACATTTAGGTTTCAACTTTGCTTTCTCAATTACAGCAGATAGCAGCAGATAGCGTGGCCGAGTGGTCTAAGGCGCTGGATTAAGGCTCCAGTCTCTTCGGGGGCGTGGGTTCGAATCCCACCGCTGTCAAGGGAGTTTTTCCTGACACAGACCAAGAAGTGAGACGGTGGAGAGCCCTGGAGAAATCTGCAAAACTGAGAGCTCCACAATGAACACAGTGATGTTAAATAGGACTCTCAGTTGATTCACATACAACTTTGCAATCATTTGGGTCTACTGAGGAGTAGAATCTGGAAGAAAATTATATGGCATAGGAGGAGATATTTAGGATAAAATGTTGCTTTCTCGGTTATAGTAGACAGCAGCAGATAGCGTGGCCGAGCGGTATAAGGCGCTCGATTAAGGCTCCAGTCTCTTCGGGGGCATGGGTTCGAATCCCACCGCTGTCAAGGGAGTTTTTCCTGACACAGACCTAGAAGTGAGACAGTGGAGAGCCCTGGAGAAATATGCAAACCTGAGAGCTCCACAATGAACACAGTGCGACGTGAAATAGGACACTCAGTTGATTGACATTCAACTTTGCAATCATTTGGGTCTACTGAGGAGTAGAATCTGGAAGAAAATTAGATGGCATAGGAGGAGATATTTAGGATACAATTTTGCTTTCTCGGTTATAGTAGACAGCAGCAGATAGCGTGGCCGAGCGGTCTAAGGCGCTGGATTAAGGCTCCAGTCTCTTCGGGGGCGTGGGTTCGAATCCCACCGCTGTCAAGGGAGTTTTTCCTGACACAGACCTAGAAGTGAGACAGTGGAGAGCCCTGGAGAAATATGCAAACCTGAGAGCTCCACAATGAACACAGTGGGACGTGAAATAGGACACTCAGTTGATTGACATTCAACTTTGCAATCATTTGGTTCTACTGAGGAGTAGAATCTGGAAGAAAATTAGATGGCATAGGAGGAGATATTTAGGATACAATTTTGCTTTCTCGGTTACAGTAGACAGCAGCAGATAGCGTGGCCGAGCGGTCTAAGGCGCTGGATTAAGGCTCCAGTCTCTTCGGGGGCGTGGGTTCGAATCCCACCGCTGTCACGGGAGTTTTTCCTGACACAGACCAAGAAGTGAGACGGTGGAGAGCCCTGGAGAAATCTGCAAAACTGAGAGCTCCACAATGAACACAGTGATGTTAAATAGGACTCTCAGTTGATTGACATACAACTTTGCAATCATTTGGGTTTACTGAGGAGTAGAATCTGAAAGAAAATTAGCTGGCATAGGAGGAGATATTTAGGATAAAATTTTGCTTTCTCTGTTATAGTAGACAGCAGCAGATAGCGTGGCCGAGCGGTCTAAGGCGCTGGATTAAGGCTCCAGTCTCTTCGGGGGCGTGGGTTCAAATCCCACCGCTGTCAAGGGAGTTTTTCCTGACACAGACCTAGAAGTGAGACAGTGGAGAGCCCTGGAGAAATATGCAAACCTGAGAGCTCCACAATGAACACAGTGGGACGTGAAATAGGACAATCAGTTGATTGACATTCAACTTTGCAATCATTTGGGTCTACTGAGGAGTAGAATCTGGAAGAAAATTAGATGGCATAGGAGGAGATATTTAGGATAAAATGTTCCTTTCTCGGTTATAGTAGACAGCAGCAGATAGCGTGGCCGAGCGGTCTAAGGCGCTGGATTAAGGCTCCAGTCTCTTCGGGGGCGTGGGTTCGAATCCCACCGCTGTCAAGGGAGTATTTCCTGACACAAACCTAGAAGTGAGACAGTGGAGAGCCCTGGAGAAATATGCTAACCTGAGAGCCCCACAATGAACACAGTGCGATGTAAAATAGGACACTCAGTTGATTGACATACAACTTTGCAATCATATGGGTCTACTGAGGAGTAGAATCTGGAAGAAATTTAGATGGCATAGGAGGAGATATTTAGGATACAATTTTGTTTTCTCGGTTATAGCAGACAGCAGCAGATAGCGTGGCCGAGCGGTCTAAGCCGCTGGATTAAGGCTCCAGTCTCTTCGGGGGCGTGCGTTCGAATCCCATCGCTGTCAAGGGAGTTTTTCCTGACACAAACCTAGAAGTGAGACAGTGGAGAGCCCTGGAGAAATATGCAAACCTGAGAGCCCCACAATGAACACAGTGCGATGTAAAATAGGACACTCAGTTGATTGACATACAACTTTGCAATCATATGGGTCTACTGAGGAGTAGAATCTGGAAGAAATTTAGATGGCATAGGAGGAGATATTTAGGATACAATTTTGTTTTCTCGGTTATAGCAGAGAGCAGCAGATAGCGTGGCCGAGCGGTCTAAGCCGCTGGATTAAGGCTCCAGTCTCTTCGGGGGCGTGCGTTCGAATCCCACCGCTGTCAAGGGAGTTTTTCCTGACACAGACAAAGAAGTGAGAGAGTGGAGAGCCCTGGAGAAATATGCAAACCTGAGAGCCCCACAATGAACACAGTGCAACGTAAAATAGGATACTCAGTTGATTGACATACAACTTTGCAATCATATGGGTCTACTGAGGAGTAAAATCTGGAGGAGTTGGAGAACAATCAAATGGCGTATGAGGAAACATTTAGGTTTCAACTTTGCTTTCTCAATTAGAGCAGACAGCAGCAGATAGCGTGGCCGAGTGGTCTAAGGCGCTGGATTAAGGCTCCAGTCTCTTCGGAGGCGTGGGTTCGAATCCCACCGCTGTCAAGGGAGATTTTCCTGACACAGACCAAGAAGTGAGACAGTGGAGAGCCCTGGAGAAATATGCAAACCTGAGAGCTCCACAATGAACACAGTGGGACGTGAAATAGGACAATCAGTTGATTGACATTCAACTTTGCAATCATTTGGGTCTACTGAGGAGTAGAATCTGGAAGAAAATTAGATGGCATAGGAGGAGACATTTAGTATAAAATGTTCCTTTCTCGGTTATAGTAGACAGCAGCAGATAGCGTGGCCGAGCGGTCTAAGGCCCTGGATTAAGGCTCCAGTCTCTTCCGGGGCGTGGGTTCGAATCCCACCGCTGTCAAGGGACTTTTTCCTGACACAAACCTAGAAGTGAGACAGTGGAGAGCCCTGGAGAAATATGCAAACCTGAGAGCCCCACAATGAACACAGTGCGACGTAAAATAGGACACTCAGTTGATTGACATACAACTTTGCAATCATATGGGTCTACTGAGGAGTAGAATCTGGAAGAAATTTAGATGGCATAGGAGGAGATATTTAGGATACAATTTTGTTTTCTCGGTTATAGTAGACAGCAGCAGATAGCGTGGCCGAGCGGTCTAAGCCGCTGGATTAAGGCTCCAGTCTCTTCGGGGGCGTGCGTTCGAATCCCACCGCTGTCAAGGGAGTTTTTCCTGACACAGACAAAGAAGTGAGAGAGTGGAGAGCCTTGGAGAAATATGCAAACCTGAGAGCCCCACAATGAACACAGTGGGACGTGAAATAGGACACTCAGTTGATTGACATACAACTTTGCAATCATATGGGTCTACTGAGGAGTAAAATCTGGAGGAGTTGGAGAACAATCAAATGGCTTATGAGGAAACATTTAGGTTTCAACTTTGCTTTCTCAATTACAGCAGATAGCAGCAGATAGCGTGGCCGAGCGGTCTAAGGCGCTGGATTAAGCCTCCAGTCTCTTCGGGGGCGTGGGTTCGAATCCCACCGCTGTCAAGGGAGTTTTTCCTGACACAGACCTAGAAGTGAGACAGGGGAGAGCCCTGGAGAAATATGCAAACCTGAGAGCTCCACAATGAACACAGTGGGACGTGAAATAGGACACTCAGTTGATTGACATTCAACTTTGCAATCATTTGGTTCTACTGAGGAGTAGAATCTGGAAGAAAATTAGATGGCATAGGAGGAGATATTTAGGATACAATTTTGCTTTCTCGGTTACAGTAGACAGCAGCAGATAGCGTGGCCGAGCGGTCTAAGGCGCTGGATTAAGGCTCCAGTCTCTTCGGGGGCGTGGGTTCGAATCCCACCGCTGTCAAGGGAGTTTTTCCTGACACAGACCAAGAAGTGAGACGGTGGAGAGCCCTGGAGAAATCTGCAAAACTGAGAGCTCCACAATGAACACAGTGATGTTAAATAGGACTCTCAGTTGATTGACATACAACTTTGCAATCATTTGGGTCTACTGAGGAGTAGAATCTGAAAGAAAATTAGCTGGCATAGGAGGAGATATTTAGGATAAAATTTTGCTTTCTCTGTTATAGTAGACAGCAGCAGATAGCGTGGCCGAGCGGTCTAAGGCGCTGGATTAAGGCTCCAGTCTCTTCGGGGGCGTGGGTTCGAATCCCACCGCTGTCAAGGGAGTTTTTCCTGACACAGACCTAGAAGTGAGACAGTGGAGAGCCCTGGAGAAATATGCAAACCTGAGAGCTCCACAATGAACACAGTGGGACGTGAAATAGGACAATCAGTTGATTGACATTCAACTTTGCAATCATTTGGGTCTACTGAGGAGTAGAATCTGGAAGAAATTTAGATGACATAGGAGGAGATATTTAGGATACAATTTTGTTTTCTCGGTTATAGCAGACAGCAGCAGATAGCGTGGCCGAGCGGTCTAAGCCGCTGGATTAAGGCTCCAGTCTCTTCGGGGGCGTGCGTTCGAATCCCACCGCTGTCAAGGGAGTTTTTCCTGACACAGACAAAGAAGTGAGAGAGTGGAGAGCCCTGGAGAAATATGCAAACCTGAGAGCCCCACAATGAACACAGTGCAACGTAAAATAGGATACTCAGTTGATTGACATACAACTTTGCAATCATATGGGTCTACTGAGGAGTAAAATCTGGAGGAGTTGGAGAACAATCAAATGGCGTATGAGGAAACATTTAGGTTTCAACTTTGCTTTCTCAATTAGAGCAGACAGCAGCAGATAGCGTGGCCGAGTGGTCTAAGGCGCTGGATTAAGGCTCCAGTCTCTTCGGAGGCGTGGGTTCGAATCCCACCGCTGTCAAGGGAGATTTTCCTGACACAGACCAAGAAGTGAGACAGTGGAGAGCCCTGGAGAAATATGCAAACCTGAGAGCTCCACAATGAACACAGTGGGACGTGAAATAGGACAATCAGTTGATTGACATTCAACTTTGCAATCATTTCGGTCTACTGAGGAGTAGAATCTGGAAGAAAATTAGATGGCATAGGAGGAGACATTTAGGATAAAATGTTCCTTTCTCGGTTATAGTAGACAGCAGCAGATAGCGTGGCCGAGCGGTCTAAGGCGCTGGATTAAGGCTCCAGTCTCTTCCGGGGCATGGGTTCGAATCCCACCGCTGTCAAGGGACTTATTCCTGACACAAACCTAGAAGTGAGACAGTGGAGAGCCCTGGAGAAATTTGCAAACCTGAGAGCCCCACAATGAACACAGTGCGATGTAAAATAGGACACTCAGTTGATTGACATACAACTTTGCAATCATATGGGTCTACTGAGGAGTAGAATCTGGAAGAAATTTAGATGGCATAGGAGGAGATATTTAGGATACAATTTTGTTTTCTCGGTTATAGTAGACAGCAGCAGATAGCGTGGCCGAGCGGTCTAAGCCGCTGGATTAAGGCTCCAGTCTCTTCGGGGGCGTGCGTTCGAATCCCACCGCTGTCAAGGGAGTTTTTCCTGACACAGACAAAGAAGTGAGAGAGTGGAGAGCCCTGGAGAAATATGCAAACCTGAGAGCCCCACAATGAACACAGTGGGACGTGAAATAGGACACTCAGTTGATTGACATACAACTTTGCAATCATATGGGTCTACTGAGGAGTAAAATCTGGAGGAGTTGGAGAACAATCAAATGGCTTATGAGGAAACATTTAGGTTTCAACTTTGCTTTCTCAATTACAGCAGATAGCAGCAGATAGCGTGGCCGAGCGGTCTAAGGCGCTGGATTAAGGCTCCAGTCTCTTCGGGGGCGTGGGTTCGAATCCCACCGCTGTCAAGGGAGTTTTTCCTGACACAGACCTAGAAGTGAGACAGGGGAGAGCCCTGGAGAAATATGCAAACCTGAGAGCTCCACAATGAACACAGTGGGACGTGAAATAGGACACTCAGTTGATTGACATTCAACTTTGCAATCATTTGGTTCTACTGAGGAGTAGAATCTGGAAGAAAATTAGATGGCATAGGAGGAGATATTTAGGATACAATTTTGCTTTCTCGGTTACAGTAGACAGCAGCAGATAGCGTGGCCGAGCGGTCTAAGGCGCTGGATTAAGGCTCCAGTCTCTTCGGGGGCGTGGGTTCGAATCCCACCGCTGTCAAGGGAGTTTTTCCTGACACAGACCTAGAAGTGAGACAGTGGAGAGCCCTGGAGAAATATGCAAACCTGAGAGCTCCACAATGAACACAGTGGGACGTGAAATAGGACAATCAGTTGATTGACATTCAACTTTGCAATCATTTGGGTCTACTGAGGAGTAGAATCTGGAAGAAAATTAGATGGCATAGGAGGAGATATTTAGGATAAAATTTTCCTTTCTCGGTTATGGTAGACAGCAGCAGATAGCGTGGCCGAGCGGTCTAAGGCGCTGGATTAAGGCTCCAGTCTCTTCGGGGGCGTGGGTTCGAATCCCACCGCTGTCAAGGGAGTTTTTCCTGACACAAACCTAGAAGTGAGACAGTGGAGAGCCCTGGAGAAATATGCAAACCTGAGAGCCCCACAATGAACACAGTGCGATGTAAAATAGGACACTCAGTTGATTGACATACAACTTTGCAATCATATGGGTCTACTGAGGAGTAGAATCTGGAAAAAATTTAGATGGCATAGGAGGAGATATTTAGGATACAATTTTGTTTTCTCGGTTATAGTAGACAGCAGCAGATAGCGTGGCCGAGCGGTCTAAGCCGCTGGATTAAGGCTCCAGTCTCTTCGGGGGCGTGCGTTCGAATCCCACCGCTGTCAAGGGAGTTTTTCCTGACACAGACAAAGAAGTGAGAGAGTGGAGAGCCCTGGAGAAATATGCAAACCTGAGAGCCCCACAATGAACACAGTGCAACGTAAAATAGGACACTCAGTTGATTGACATACAACTTTGCAATCATATGGGTCTACTGAGGAGTAAAATCTGGAGGAGTTGGAGAACAATCAAATGGCTTATGAGGAAACATTTAGGTTTCAACTTTGCTTTCTCAATTACAGCAGATAGCAGCAGATAGCGTGGCCGAGTGGTCTAAGGCGCTGGATTAAGGCTCCAGTCTCTTCGGGGGCGTGGGTTCGAATCCCACCGCTGTCAAGGGAGTTTTTCCTGACACAGACCAAGAAGTGAGACGGTGGAGAGCCCTGGAGAAATCTGCAAAACTGAGAGCTCCACAATGAACACAGTGATGTTAAATAGGACTCTCAGTTGATTCACATACAACTTTGCAATCATTTGGGTCTACTGAGGAGTAGAATCTGGAAGAAAATTATATGGCATAGGAGGAGATATTTAGGATAAAATGTTGCTTTCTCGGTTATAGTAGACAGCAGCAGATAGCGTGGCCGAGCGGTATAAGGCGCTCGATTAAGGCTCCAGTCTCTTCGGGGGCATGGGTTCGAATCCCACCGCTGTCAAGGGAGTTTTTCCTGACACAGACCTAGAAGTGAGACAGTGGAGAGCCCTGGAGAAATATGCAAACCTGAGAGCTCCACAATGAACACAGTGCGACGTGAAATAGGACACTCAGTTGATTGACATTCAACTTTGCAATCATTTGGGTCTACTGAGGAGTAGAATCTGGAAGAAAATTAGATGGCATAGGAGGAGATATTTAGGATACAATTTTGCTTTCTCGGTTATAGTAGACAGCAGCAGATAGCGTGGCCGAGCGGTCTAAGGCGCTGGATTAAGGCTCCAGTCTCTTCGGGGGCGTGGGTTCGAATCCCACCGCTGTCAAGGGAGTTTTTCCTGACACAGACCTAGAAGTGAGACAGTGGAGAGCCCTGGAGAAATATGCAAACCTGAGAGCTCCACAATGAACACAGTGGGACGTGAAATAGGACACTCAGTTGATTGACATTCAACTTTGCAATCATTTGGTTCTACTGAGGAGTAGAATCTGGAAGAAAATTAGATGGCATAGGAGGAGATATTTAGGATACAATTTTGCTTTCTCGGTTACAGTAGACAGCAGCAGATAGCGTGGCCGAGCGGTCTAAGGCGCTGGATTAAGGCTCCAGTCTCTTCGGGGGCGTGGGTTCGAATCCCACCGCTGTCACGGGAGTTTTTCCTGACACAGACCAAGAAGTGAGACGGTGGAGAGCCCTGGAGAAATCTGCAAAACTGAGAGCTCCACAATGAACACAGTGATGTTAAATAGGACTCTCAGTTGATTGACATACAACTTTGCAATCATTTGGGTTTACTGAGGAGTAGAATCTGAAAGAAAATTAGCTGGCATAGGAGGAGATATTTAGGATAAAATTTTGCTTTCTCTGTTATAGTAGACAGCAGCAGATAGCGTGGCCGAGCGGTCTAAGGCGCTGGATTAAGGCTCCAGTCTCTTCGGGGGCGTGGGTTCAAATCCCACCGCTGTCAAGGGAGTTTTTCCTGACACAGACCTAGAAGTGAGACAGTGGAGAGCCCTGGAGAAATATGCAAACCTGAGAGCTCCACAATGAACACAGTGGGACGTGAAATAGGACAATCAGTTGATTGACATTCAACTTTGCAATCATTTGGGTCTACTGAGGAGTAGAATCTGGAAGAAAATTAGATGGCATAGGAGGAGATATTTAGGATAAAATGTTCCTTTCTCGGTTATAGTAGACAGCAGCAGATAGCGTGGCCGAGCGGTCTAAGGCGCTGGATTAAGGCTCCAGTCTCTTCGGGGGCGTGGGTTCGAATCCCACCGCTGTCAAGGGAGTATTTCCTGACACAAACCTAGAAGTGAGACAGTGGAGAGCCCTGGAGAAATATGCTAACCTGAGAGCCCCACAATGAACACAGTGCGATGTAAAATAGGACACTCAGTTGATTGACATACAACTTTGCAATCATATGGGTCTACTGAGGAGTAGAATCTGGAAGAAATTTAGATGGCATAGGAGGAGATATTTAGGATACAATTTTGTTTTCTCGGTTAAAGCAGACAGCAGCAGATAGCGTGGCCGAGCGGTCTAAGCCGCTGGATTAAGGCTCCAGTCTCTTCGGGGGCGTGCGTTCGAATCCCATCGCTGTCAAGGGAGTTTTTCCTGACACAAACCTAGAAGTGAGACAGTGGAGAGCCCTGGAGAAATATGCAAACCTGAGAGCCCCACAATGAACACAGTGCGATGTAAAATAGGACACTCAGTTGATTGACATACAACTTTGCAATCATATGGGTCTACTGAGGAGTAGAATCTGGAAGAAATTTAGATGGCATAGGAGGAGATATTTAGGATACAATTTTGTTTTCTCGGTTATAGCAGAGAGCAGCAGATAGCGTGGCCGAGCGGTCTAAGCCGCTGGATTAAGGCTCCAGTCTCTTCGGGGGCGTGCGTTCGAATCCCACCGCTGTCAAGGGAGTTTTTCCTGACACAGACAAAGAAGTGAGAGAGTGGAGAGCCCTGGAGAAATATGCAAACCTGAGAGCCCCACAATGAACACAGTGCAACGTAAAATAGGATACTCAGTTGATTGACATACAACTTTGCAATCATATGGGTCTACTGAGGAGTAAAATCTGGAGGAGTTGGAGAACAATCAAATGGCGTATGAGGAAACATTTAGGTTTCAACTTTGCTTTCTCAATTAGAGCAGACAGCAGCAGATAGCGTGGCCGAGTGGTCTAAGGCGCTGGATTAAGGCTCCAGTCTCTTCGGAGGCGTGGGTTCGAATCCCACCGCTGTCAAGGGAGATTTTCCTGACACAGACCAAGAAGTGAGACAGTGGAGAGCCCTGGAGAAATATGCAAACCTGAGAGCTCCACAATGAACACAGTGGGACGTGAAATAGGACAATCAGTTGATTGACATTCAACTTTGCAATCATTTGGGTCTACTGAGGAGTAGAATCTGGAAGAAAATTAGATGGCATAGGAGGAGACATTTAGTATAAAATGTTCCTTTCTCGGTTATAGTAGACAGCAGCAGATAGCGTGGCCGAGCGGTCTAAGGCCCTGGATTAAGGCTCCAGTCTCTTCCGGGGCGTGGGTTCGAATCCCACCGCTGTCAAGGGACTTTTTCCTGACACAAACCTAGAAGTGAGACAGTGGAGAGCCCTGGAGAAATATGCAAACCTGAGAGCCCCACAATGAACACAGTGCGACGTAAAATAGGACACTCAGTTGATTGACATACAACTTTGCAATCATATGGGTCTACTGAGGAGTAGAATCTGGAAGAAATTTAGATGGCATAGGAGGAGATATTTAGGATACAATTTTGTTTTCTCGGTTATAGTAGACAGCAGCAGATAGCGTGGCCGAGCGGTCTAAGCCGCTGGATTAAGGCTCCAGTCTCTTCGGGGGCGTGCGTTCGAATCCCACCGCTGTCAAGGGAGTTTTTCCTGACACAGACAAAGAAGTGAGAGAGTGGAGAGCCTTGGAGAAATATGCAAACCTGAGAGCCCCACAATGAACACAGTGGGACGTGAAATAGGACACTCAGTTGATTGACATACAACTTTGCAATCATATGGGTCTACTGAGGAGTAAAATCTGGAGGAGTTGGAGAACAATCAAATGGCTTATGAGGAAACATTTAGGTTTCAACTTTGCTTTCTCAATTACAGCAGATAGCAGCAGATAGCGTGGCCGAGCGGTCTAAGGCGCTGGATTAAGCCTCCAGTCTCTTCGGGGGCGTGGGTTCGAATCCCACCGCTGTCAAGGGAGTTTTTCCTGACACAGACCTAGAAGTGAGACAGGGGAGAGCCCTGGAGAAATATGCAAACCTGAGAGCTCCACAATGAACACAGTGGGACGTGAAATAGGACACTCAGTTGATTGACATTCAACTTTGCAATCATTTGGTTCTACTGAGGAGTAGAATCTGGAAGAAAATTAGATGGCATAGGAGGAGATATTTAGGATACAATTTTGCTTTCTCGGTTACAGTAGACAGCAGCAGATAGCGTGGCCGAGCGGTCTAAGGCGCTGGATTAAGGCTCCAGTCTCTTCGGGGGCGTGGGTTCGAATCCCACCGCTGTCAAGGGAGTTTTTCCTGACACAGACCAAGAAGTGAGACGGTGGAGAGCCCTGGAGAAATCTGCAAAACTGAGAGCTCCACAATGAACACAGTGATGTTAAATAGGACTCTCAGTTGATTGACATACAACTTTGCAATCATTTGGGTCTACTGAGGAGTAGAATCTGAAAGAAAATTAGCTGGCATAGGAGGAGATATTTAGGATAAAATTTTGCTTTCTCTGTTATAGTAGACAGCAGCAGATAGCGTGGCCGAGCGGTCTAAGGCGCTGGATTAAGGCTCCAGTCTCTTCGGGGGCGTGGGTTCGAATCCCACCGCTGTCAAGGGAGTTTTTCCTGACACAGACCTAGAAGTGAGACAGTGGAGAGCCCTGGAGAAATATGCAAACCTGAGAGCTCCACAATGAACACAGTGGGACGTGAAATAGGACAATCAGTTGATTGACATTCAACTTTGCAATCATTTGGGTCTACTGAGGAGTAGAATCTGGAAGAAAATTAGATGGCATAGGAGGAGATATTTAGGATAAAATGTTCCTTTCTCGGTTATAGTAGACAGCAGCAGATAGCGTGGCCGAGCGGTCTAAGGCGCTGGATTAAGGCTCCAGTCTCTTCGGGGGCGTGGGTTCGAATCCCACCGCTGTCAAGGGAGTATTTCCTGACACAAACCTAGAAGTGAGACAGTGGAGAGCCCTGGAGAAATATGCTAACCTGAGAGCCCCACAATGAACACAGTGCGATGTAAAATAGGACACTCAGTTGATTGACATACAACTTTGCAATCATATGGGTCTACTGAGGAGTAGAATCTGGAAGAAATTTAGATGGCATAGGAGGAGATATTTAGGATACAATTTTGTTTTCTCGGTTATAGCAGACAGCAGCAGATAGCGTGGCCGAGCGGTCTAAGCCGCTGGATTAAGGCTCCAGTCTCTTCGGGGGCGTGCGTTCGAATCCCATCGCTGTCAAGGGAGTTTTTCCTGACACAAACCTAGAAGTGAGACAGTGGAGAGCCCTGGAGAAATATGCAAACCTGAGAGCCCCACAATGAACACAGTGCGATGTAAAATAGGACACTCAGTTGATTGACATACAACTTTGCAATCATATGGGTCTACTGAGGAGTAGAATCTGGAAGAAATTTAGATGGCATAGGAGGAGATATTTAGGATACAATTTTGTTTTCTCGGTTATAGCAGAGAGCAGCAGATAGCGTGGCCGAGCGGTCTAAGCCGCTGGATTAAGGCTCCAGTCTCTTCGGGGGCGTGCGTTCGAATCCCACCGCTGTCAAGGGAGTTTTTCCTGACACAGACAAAGAAGTGAGAGAGTGGAGAGCCCTGGAGAAATATGCAAACCTGAGAGCCCCACAATGAACACAGTGCAACGTAAAATAGGATACTCAGTTGATTGACATACAACTTTGCAATCATATGGGTCTACTGAGGAGTAAAATCTGGAGGAGTTGGAGAACAATCAAATGGCGTATGAGGAAACATTTAGGTTTCAACTTTGCTTTCTCAATTAGAGCAGACAGCAGCAGATAGCGTGGCCGAGTGGTCTAAGGCGCTGGATTAAGGCTCCAGTCTCTTCGGAGGCGTGGGTTCGAATCCCACCGCTGTCAAGGGAGATTTTCCTGACACAGACCAAGAAGTGAGACAGTGGAGAGCCCTGGAGAAATATGCAAACCTGAGAGCTCCACAATGAACACAGTGGGACGTGAAATAGGACAATCAGTTGATTGACATTCAACTTTGCAATCATTTGGGTCTACTGAGGAGTAGAATCTGGAAGAAAATTAGATGGCATAGGAGGAGACATTTAGTATAAAATGTTCCTTTCTCGGTTATAGTAGACAGCAGCAGATAGCGTGGCCGAGCGGTCTAAGGCCCTGGATTAAGGCTCCAGTCTCTTCCGGGGCGTGGGTTCGAATCCCACCGCTGTCAAGGGACTTTTTCCTGACACAAACCTAGAAGTGAGACAGTGGAGAGCCCTGGAGAAATATGCAAACCTGAGAGCCCCACAATGAACACAGTGCGACGTAAAATAGGACACTCAGTTGATTGACATACAACTTTGCAATCATATGGGTCTACTGAGGAGTAGAATCTGGAAGAAATTTAGATGGCATAGGAGGAGATATTTAGGATACAATTTTGTTTTCTCGGTTATAGTAGACAGCAGCAGATAGCGTGGCCGAGCGGTCTAAGCCGCTGGATTAAGGCTCCAGTCTCTTCGGGGGCGTGCGTTCGAATCCCACCGCTGTCAAGGGAGTTTTTCCTGACACAGACAAAGAAGTGAGAGAGTGGAGAGCCTTGGAGAAATATGCAAACCTGAGAGCCCCACAATGAACACAGTGGGACGTGAAATAGGACACTCAGTTGATTGACATACAACTTTGCAATCATATGGGTCTACTGAGGAGTAAAATCTGGAGGAGTTGGAGAACAATCAAATGGCTTATGAGGAAACATTTAGGTTTCAACTTTGCTTTCTCAATTACAGCAGATAGCAGCAGATAGCGTGGCCGAGCGGTCTAAGGCGCTGGATTAAGCCTCCAGTCTCTTCGGGGGCGTGGGTTCGAATCCCACCGCTGTCAAGGGAGTTTTTCCTGACACAGACCTAGAAGTGAGACAGGGGAGAGCCCTGGAGAAATATGCAAACCTGAGAGCTCCACAATGAACACAGTGGGACGTGAAATAGGACACTCAGTTGATTGACATTCAACTTTGCAATCATTTGGTTCTACTGAGGAGTAGAATCTGGAAGAAAATTAGATGGCATAGGAGGAGATATTTAGGATACAATTTTGCTTTCTCGGTTACAGTAGACAGCAGCAGATAGCGTGGCCGAGCGGTCTAAGGCGCTGGATTAAGGCTCCAGTCTCTTCGGGGGCGTGGGTTCGAATCCCACCGCTGTCAAGGGAGTTTTTCCTGACACAGACCAAGAAGTGAGACGGTGGAGAGCCCTGGAGAAATCTGCAAAACTGAGAGCTCCACAATGAACACAGTGATGTTAAATAGGACTCTCAGTTGATTGACATACAACTTTGCAATCATTTGGGTCTACTGAGGAGTAGAATCTGAAAGAAAATTAGCTGGCATAGGAGGAGATATTTAGGATAAAATTTTGCTTTCTCTGTTATAGTAGACAGCAGCAGATAGCGTGGCCGAGCGGTCTAAGGCGCTGGATTAAGGCTCCAGTCTCTTCGGGGGCGTGGGTTCGAATCCCACCGCTGTCAAGGGAGTTTTTCCTGACACAGACCTAGAAGTGAGACAGTGGAGAGCCCTGGAGAAATATGCAAACCTGAGAGCTCCACAATGAACACAGTGGGACGTGAAATAGGACAATCAGTTGATTGACATTCAACTTTGCAATCATTTGGGTCTACTGAGGAGTAGAATCTGGAAGAAAATTAGATGGCATAGGAGGAGATATTTAGGATAAAATGTTCCTTTCTCGGTTATAGTAGACAGCAGCAGATAGCGTGGCCGAGCGGTCTAAGGCGCTGGATTAAGGCTCCAGTCTCTTCGGGGGCGTGGGTTCGAATCCCACCGCTGTCAAGGGAGTATTTCCTGACACAAACCTAGAAGTGAGACAGTGGAGAGCCCTGGAGAAATATGCTAACCTGAGAGCCCCACAATGAACACAGTGCGATGTAAAATAGGACACTCAGTTGATTGACATACAACTTTGCAATCATATGGGTCTACTGAGGAGTAGAATCTGGAAGAAATTTAGATGGCATAGGAGGAGATATTTAGGATACAATTTTGTTTTCTCGGTTATAGCAGACAGCAGCAGATAGCGTGGCCGAGCGGTCTAAGCCGCTGGATTAAGGCTCCAGTCTCTTCGGGGGCGTGCGTTCGAATCCCATCGCTGTCAAGGGAGTTTTTCCTGACACAAACCTAGAAGTGAGACAGTGGAGAGCCCTGGAGAAATATGCAAACCTGAGAGCCCCACAATGAACACAGTGCGATGTAAAATAGGACACTCAGTTGATTGACATACAACTTTGCAATCATATGGGTCTACTGAGGAGTAGAATCTGGAAGAAATTTAGATGGCATAGGAGGAGATATTTAGGATACAATTTTGTTTTCTCGGTTATAGCAGAGAGCAGCAGATAGCGTGGCCGAGCGGTCTAAGCCGCTGGATTAAGGCTCCAGTCTCTTCGGGGGCGTGCGTTCGAATCCCACCGCTGTCAAGGGAGTTTTTCCTGACACAGACAAAGAAGTGAGAGAGTGGAGAGCCCTGGAGAAATATGCAAACCTGAGAGCCCCACAATGAACACAGTGCAACGTAAAATAGGATACTCAGTTGATTGACATACAACTTTGCAATCATATGGGTCTACTGAGGAGTAAAATCTGGAGGAGTTGGAGAACAATCAAATGGCGTATGAGGAAACATTTAGGTTTCAACTTTGCTTTCTCAATTAGAGCAGACAGCAGCAGATAGCGTGGCCGAGTGGTCTAAGGCGCTGGATTAAGGCTCCAGTCTCTTCGGAGGCGTGGGTTCGAATCCCACCGCTGTCAAGGGAGATTTTCCTGACACAGACCAAGAAGTGAGACAGTGGAGAGCCCTGGAGAAATATGCAAACCTGAGAGCTCCACAATGAACACAGTGGGACGTGAAATAGGACAATCAGTTGATTGACATTCAACTTTGCAATCATTTGGGTCTACTGAGGAGTAGAATCTGGAAGAAAATTAGATGGCATAGGAGGAGACATTTAGTATAAAATGTTCCTTTCTCGGTTATAGTAGACAGCAGCAGATAGCGTGGCCGAGCGGTCTAAGGCCCTGGATTAAGGCTCCAGTCTCTTCCGGGGCGTGGGTTCGAATCCCACCGCTGTCAAGGGACTTTTTCCTGACACAAACCTAGAAGTGAGACAGTGGAGAGCCCTGGAGAAATATGCAAACCTGAGAGCCCCACAATGAACACAGTGCGACGTAAAATAGGACACTCAGTTGATTGACATACAACTTTGCAATCATATGGGTCTACTGAGGAGTAGAATCTGGAAGAAATTTAGATGGCATAGGAGGAGATATTTAGGATACAATTTTGTTTTCTCGGTTATAGTAGACAGCAGCAGATAGCGTGGCCGAGCGGTCTAAGCCGCTGGATTAAGGCTCCAGTCTCTTCGGGGGCGTGCGTTCGAATCCCACCGCTGTCAAGGGAGTTTTTCCTGACACAGACAAAGAAGTGAGAGAGTGGAGAGCCTTGGAGAAATATGCAAACCTGAGAGCCCCACAATGAACACAGTGGGACGTGAAATAGGACACTCAGTTGATTGACATACAACTTTGCAATCATATGGGTCTACTGAGGAGTAAAATCTGGAGGAGTTGGAGAACAATCAAATGGCTTATGAGGAAACATTTAGGTTTCAACTTTGCTTTCTCAATTACAGCAGATAGCAGCAGATAGCGTGGCCGAGCGGTCTAAGGCGCTGGATTAAGGCTCCAGTCTCTTCGGGGGCGTGGGTTCGAATCCCACCGCTGTCAAGGGAGTTTTTCCTGACACAGACCTAGAAGTGAGACAGGGGAGAGCCCTGGAGAAATATGCAAACCTGAGAGCTCCACAATGAACACAGTGGGACGTGAAATAGGACACTCAGTTGATTGACATTCAACTTTGCAATCATTTGGTTCTACTGAGGAGTAGAATCTGGAAGAAAATTAGATGGCATAGGAGGAGATATTTAGGATACAATTTTGCTTTCTCGGTTACAGTAGACAGCAGCAGATAGCGTGGCCGAGCGGTCTAAGGCGCTGGATTAAGGCTCCAGTCTCTTCGGGGGCGTGGGTTCGAATCCCACCGCTGTCAAGGGAGTTTTTCCTGACACAGACCAAGAAGTGAGACGGTGGAGAGCCCTGGAGAAATCTGCAAAACTGAGAGCTCCACAATGAACACAGTGATGTTAAATAGGACTCTCAGTTGATTGACATACAACTTTGCAATCATTTGGGTCTACTGAGGAGTAGAATCTGAAAGAAAATTAGCTGGCATAGGAGGAGATATTTAGGATAAAATTTTGCTTTCTCTGTTATAGTAGACAGCAGCAGATAGCGTGGCCGAGCGGTCTAAGGCGCTGGATTAAGGCTCCAGTCTCTTCGGGGGCGTGGGTTCGAATCCCACCGCTGTCAAGGGAGTTTTTCCTGACACAGACCTAGAAGTGAGACAGTGGAGAGCCCTGGAGAAATATGCAAACCTGAGAGCTCCACAATGAACACAGTGGGACGTGAAATAGGACAATCAGTTGATTGACATTCAACTTTGCAATCATTTGGGTCTACTGAGGAGTAGAATCTGGAAGAAAATTAGATGGCATAGGAGGAGATATTTAGGATAAAATTTTCCTTTCTCGGTTATGGTAGACAGCAGCAGATAGCGTGGCCGAGCGGTCTAAGGCGCTGGATTAAGGCTCCAGTCTCTTCGGGGGCGTGGGTTCGAATCCCACCGCTGTCAAGGGAGTTTTTCCTGACACAAACCTAGAAGTGAGACAGTGGAGAGCCCTGGAGAAATATGCAAACCTGAGAGCCCCACAATGAACACAGTGTGATGTAAAATAGGACACTCAGTTGATTGACATACAACTTTGCAATCATATGGGTCTACTGAGGAGTAGAATCTGGAAGAAATTTAGATGGCATAGGAGGAGATATTTAGGATACAATTTTGTTTTCTCGGTTATAGCAGACAGCAGCAGATAGCGTGGCCGAGCGGTCTAAGCCGCTGGATTAAGGCTCCAGTCTCTTCGGGGGCGTGCGTTCGAATCCCACCGCTGTCAAGGGAGTTTTTCCTGACACAAACCTAGAAGTGAGACAGTGGAGAGCCCTGGAGAAATATGCAAACCTGAGAGCCCCACAATGAACACAGTGCGATGTAAAATAGGACACTCAGTTGATTGACATACAACTTTGCAATCATATGGGTCTACTGAGGAGTAGAATCTGGAAGAAATTTAGATGGCATAGGAGGAGATATTTAGGATACAATTTTGTTTTCTCGGTTATAGCAGACAGCAGCAGATAGCGTGGCCGAGCGGTCTAAGCCGCTGGATTAAGGCTCCAGTCTCTTCGGGGGCGTGCGTTCGAATCCCACCGCTGTCAAGGGAGTTTTTCCTGACACAGACAAAGAAGTGAGAGAGTGGAGAGCCCTGGAGAAATATGCAAACCTGAGAGCCCCACAATGAACACAGTGGGACGTGAAATAGGACACTCAGTTGATTGACATACAACTTTGCAATCATATGGGTCTACTGAGGAGTAAAATCTGGAGGAGTTGGAGAACAATCAAATGGCTTATGAGGAAACATTTAGGTTTCAACTTTGCTTTCTCAATTACAGCAGATAGCAGCAGATAGCGTGGCCGAGCGGTCTAAGGCGCTGGATTAAGGCTCCAGTCTCTTCGGGGGCGTGGGTTCGAATCCCACCGCTGTCAAAGGAGTTTTTCCTGACACAGACCTAGAAGTGAGACAGTGGAGAGCCCTGGAGAAATATGCAAACCTGAGAGCTCCACAATGAACACAGTGGGACGTGAAATAGGACAATCAGTTGATTGACATTCAACTTTGCAATCATTTGGGTCTACTGAGGAGTAGAATCTGGAAGAAAATTAGATGGCATAGGAGGAGATATTTAGGATAAAATTTTCCTTTCTCGGTTATGGTAGACAGCAGCAGATAGCGTGGCCGAGCGGTCTAAGGCGCTGGATTAAGGCTCCAGTCTCTTCGGGGGCGTGGGTTCGAATCCCACCGCTGTCAAGGGAGTTTTTCCTGACACAAACCTAGAAGTGAGACAGTGGAGAGCCCTGGAGAAATATGCAAACCTGAGAGCCCCACAATGAACACAGTGCGATGTAAAATAGGACACTCAGTTGATTGACATACAACTTTGCAATCATATGGGTCTACTGAGGAGTAGAATCTGGAAAAAATTTAGATGGCATAGGAGGAGATATTTAGGATACAATTTTGTTTTCTCGGTTATAGTAGACAGCAGCAGATAGCGTGGCCGAGCGGTCTAAGCCGCTGGATTAAGGCTCCAGTCTCTTCGGGGGCGTGCGTTCGAATCCCACCGCTGTCAAGGGAGTTTTTCCTGACACAGACAAAGAAGTGAGAGAGTGGAGAGCCCTGGAGAAATATGCAAACCTGAGAGCCCCACAATGAACACAGTGCAACGTAAAATAGGACACTCAGTTGATTGACATACAACTTTGCAATCATATGGGTCTACTGAGGAGTAAAATCTGGAGGAGTTGGAGAACAATCAAATGGCTTATGAGGAAACATTTAGGTTTCAACTTTGCTTTCTCAATTACAGCAGATAGCAGCAGATAGCGTGGCCGAGTGGTCTAAGGCGCTGGATTAAGGCTCCAGTCTCTTCGGGGGCGTGGGTTCGAATCCCACCGCTGTCAAGGGAGTTTTTCCTGACACAGACCAAGAAGTGAGACGGTGGAGAGCCCTGGAGAAATCTGCAAAACTGAGAGCTCCACAATGAACACAGTGATGTTAAATAGGACTCTCAGTTGATTCACATACAACTTTGCAATCATTTGGGTCTACTGAGGAGTAGAATCTGGAAGAAAATTATATGGCATAGGAGGAGATATTTAGGATAAAATGTTGCTTTCTCGGTTATAGTAGACAGCAGCAGATAGCGTGGCCGAGCGGTATAAGGCGCTCGATTAAGGCTCCAGTCTCTTCGGGGGCATGGGTTCGAATCCCACCGCTGTCAAGGGAGTTTTTCCTGACACAGACCTAGAAGTGAGACAGTGGAGAGCCCTGGAGAAATATGCAAACCTGAGAGCTCCACAATGAACACAGTGCGACGTGAAATAGGACACTCAGTTGATTGACATTCAACTTTGCAATCATTTGGGTCTACTGAGGAGTAGAATCTGGAAGAAAATTAGATGGCATAGGAGGAGATATTTAGGATACAATTTTGCTTTCTCGGTTATAGTAGACAGCAGCAGATAGCGTGGCCGAGCGGTCTAAGGCGCTGGATTAAGGCTCCAGTCTCTTCGGGGGCGTGGGTTCGAATCCCACCGCTGTCAAGGGAGTTTTTCCTGACACAGACCTAGAAGTGAGACAGTGGAGAGCCCTGGAGAAATATGCAAACCTGAGAGCTCCACAATGAACACAGTGGGACGTGAAATAGGACACTCAGTTGATTGACATTCAACTTTGCAATCATTTGGTTCTACTGAGGAGTAGAATCTGGAAGAAAATTAGATGGCATAGGAGGAGATATTTAGGATACAATTTTGCTTTCTCGGTTACAGTAGACAGCAGCAGATAGCGTGGCCGAGCGGTCTAAGGCGCTGGATTAAGGCTCCAGTCTCTTCGGGGGCGTGGGTTCGAATCCCACCGCTGTCACGGGAGTTTTTCCTGACACAGACCAAGAAGTGAGACGGTGGAGAGCCCTGGAGAAATCTGCAAAACTGAGAGCTCCACAATGAACACAGTGATGTTAAATAGGACTCTCAGTTGATTGACATACAACTTTGCAATCATTTGGGTTTACTGAGGAGTAGAATCTGAAAGAAAATTAGCTGGCATAGGAGGAGATATTTAGGATAAAATTTTGCTTTCTCTGTTATAGTAGACAGCAGCAGATAGCGTGGCCGAGCGGTCTAAGGCGCTGGATTAAGGCTCCAGTCTCTTCGGGGGCGTGGGTTCAAATCCCACCGCTGTCAAGGGAGTTTTTCCTGACACAGACCTAGAAGTGAGACAGTGGAGAGCCCTGGAGAAATATGCAAACCTGAGAGCTCCACAATGAACACAGTGGGACGTGAAATAGGACAATCAGTTGATTGACATTCAACTTTGCAATCATTTGGGTCTACTGAGGAGTAGAATCTGGAAGAAAATTAGATGGCATAGGAGGAGATATTTAGGATAAAATGTTCCTTTCTCGGTTATAGTAGACAGCAGCAGATAGCGTGGCCGAGCGGTCTAAGGCGCTGGATTAAGGCTCCAGTCTCTTCGGGGGCGTGGGTTCGAATCCCACCGCTGTCAAGGGAGTATTTCCTGACACAAACCTAGAAGTGAGACAGTGGAGAGCCCTGGAGAAATATGCTAACCTGAGAGCCCCACAATGAACACAGTGCGATGTAAAATAGGACACTCAGTTGATTGACATACAACTTTGCAATCATATGGGTCTACTGAGGAGTAGAATCTGGAAGAAATTTAGATGGCATAGGAGGAGATATTTAGGATACAATTTTGTTTTCTCGGTTATAGCAGACAGCAGCAGATAGCGTGGCCGAGCGGTCTAAGCCGCTGGATTAAGGCTCCAGTCTCTTCGGGGGCGTGCGTTCGAATCCCATCGCTGTCAAGGGAGTTTTTCCTGACACAAACCTAGAAGTGAGACAGTGGAGAGCCCTGGAGAAATATGCAAACCTGAGAGCCCCACAATGAACACAGTGCGATGTAAAATAGGACACTCAGTTGATTGACATACAACTTTGCAATCATATGGGTCTACTGAGGAGTAGAATCTGGAAGAAATTTAGATGGCATAGGAGGAGATATTTAGGATACAATTTTGTTTTCTCGGTTATAGCAGAGAGCAGCAGATAGCGTGGCCGAGCGGTCTAAGCCGCTGGATTAAGGCTCCAGTCTCTTCGGGGGCGTGCGTTCGAATCCCACCGCTGTCAAGGGAGTTTTTCCTGACACAGACAAAGAAGTGAGAGAGTGGAGAGCCCTGGAGAAATATGCAAACCTGAGAGCCCCACAATGAACACAGTGCAACGTAAAATAGGATACTCAGTTGATTGACATACAACTTTGCAATCATATGGGTCTACTGAGGAGTAAAATCTGGAGGAGTTGGAGAACAATCAAATGGCGTATGAGGAAACATTTAGGTTTCAACTTTGCTTTCTCAATTAGAGCAGACAGCAGCAGATAGCGTGGCCGAGTGGTCTAAGGCGCTGGATTAAGGCTCCAGTCTCTTCGGAGGCGTGGGTTCGAATCCCACCGCTGTCAAGGGAGATTTTCCTGACACAGACCAAGAAGTGAGACAGTGGAGAGCCCTGGAGAAATATGCAAACCTGAGAGCTCCACAATGAACACAGTGGGACGTGAAATAGGACAATCAGTTGATTGACATTCAACTTTGCAATCATTTGGGTCTACTGAGGAGTAGAATCTGGAAGAAAATTAGATGGCATAGGAGGAGACATTTAGTATAAAATGTTCCTTTCTCGGTTATAGTAGACAGCAGCAGATAGCGTGGCCGAGCGGTCTAAGGCCCTGGATTAAGGCTCCAGTCTCTTCCGGGGCGTGGGTTCGAATCCCACCGCTGTCAAGGGACTTTTTCCTGACACAAACCTAGAAGTGAGACAGTGGAGAGCCCTGGAGAAATATGCAAACCTGAGAGCCCCACAATGAACACAGTGCGACGTAAAATAGGACACTCAGTTGATTGACATACAACTTTGCAATCATATGGGTCTACTGAGGAGTAGAATCTGGAAGAAATTTAGATGGCATAGGAGGAGATATTTAGGATACAATTTTGTTTTCTCGGTTATAGTAGACAGCAGCAGATAGCGTGGCCGAGCGGTCTAAGCCGCTGGATTAAGGCTCCAGTCTCTTCGGGGGCGTGCGTTCGAATCCCACCGCTGTCAAGGGAGTTTTTCCTGACACAGACAAAGAAGTGAGAGAGTGGAGAGCCTTGGAGAAATATGCAAACCTGAGAGCCCCACAATGAACACAGTGGGACGTGAAATAGGACACTCAGTTGATTGACATACAACTTTGCAATCATATGGGTCTACTGAGGAGTAAAATCTGGAGGAGTTGGAGAACAATCAAATGGCTTATGAGGAAACATTTAGGTTTCAACTTTGCTTTCTCAATTACAGCAGATAGCAGCAGATAGCGTGGCCGAGCGGTCTAAGGCGCTGGATTAAGCCTCCAGTCTCTTCGGGGGCGTGGGTTCGAATCCCACCGCTGTCAAGGGAGTTTTTCCTGACACAGACCTAGAAGTGAGACAGGGGAGAGCCCTGGAGAAATATGCAAACCTGAGAGCTCCACAATGAACACAGTGGGACGTGAAATAGGACACTCAGTTGATTGACATTCAACTTTGCAATCATTTGGTTCTACTGAGGAGTAGAATCTGGAAGAAAATTAGATGGCATAGGAGGAGATATTTAGGATACAATTTTGCTTTCTCGGTTACAGTAGACAGCAGCAGATAGCGTGGCCGAGCGGTCTAAGGCGCTGGATTAAGGCTCCAGTCTCTTCGGGGGCGTGGGTTCGAATCCCACCGCTGTCAAGGGAGTTTTTCCTGACACAGACCAAGAAGTGAGACGGTGGAGAGCCCTGGAGAAATCTGCAAAACTGAGAGCTCCACAATGAACACAGTGATGTTAAATAGGACTCTCAGTTGATTGACATACAACTTTGCAATCATTTGGGTCTACTGAGGAGTAGAATCTGAAAGAAAATTAGCTGGCATAGGAGGAGATATTTAGGATAAAATTTTGCTTTCTCTGTTATAGTAGACAGCAGCAGATAGCGTGGCCGAGCGGTCTAAGGCGCTGGATTAAGGCTCCAGTCTCTTCGGGGGCGTGGGTTCGAATCCCACCGCTGTCAAGGGAGTTTTTCCTGACACAGACCTAGAAGTGAGACAGTGGAGAGCCCTGGAGAAATATGCAAACCTGAGAGCTCCACAATGAACACAGTGGGACGTGAAATAGGACAATCAGTTGATTGACATTCAACTTTGCAATCATTTGGGTCTACTGAGGAGTAGAATCTGGAAGAAAATTAGATGGCATAGGAGGAGATATTTAGGATAAAATGTTCCTTTCTCGGTTATAGTAGACAGCAGCAGATAGCGTGGCCGAGCGGTCTAAGGCGCTGGATTAAGGCTCCAGTCTCTTCGGGGGCGTGGGTTCGAATCCCACCGCTGTCAAGGGAGTATTTCCTGACACAAACCTAGAAGTGAGACAGTGGAGAGCCCTGGAGAAATATGCTAACCTGAGAGCCCCACAATGAACACAGTGCGATGTAAAATAGGACACTCAGTTGATTGACATACAACTTTGCAATCATATGGGTCTACTGAGGAGTAGAATCTGGAAGAAATTTAGATGGCATAGGAGGAGATATTTAGGATACAATTTTGTTTTCTCGGTTATAGCAGACAGCAGCAGATAGCGTGGCCGAGCGGTCTAAGCCGCTGGATTAAGGCTCCAGTCTCTTCGGGGGCGTGCGTTCGAATCCCATCGCTGTCAAGGGAGTTTTTCCTGACACAAACCTAGAAGTGAGACAGTGGAGAGCCCTGGAGAAATATGCAAACCTGAGAGCCCCACAATGAACACAGTGCGATGTAAAATAGGACACTCAGTTGATTGACATACAACTTTGCAATCATATGGGTCTACTGAGGAGTAGAATCTGGAAGAAATTTAGATGGCATAGGAGGAGATATTTAGGATACAATTTTGTTTTCTCGGTTATAGCAGAGAGCAGCAGATAGCGTGGCCGAGCGGTCTAAGCCGCTGGATTAAGGCTCCAGTCTCTTCGGGGGCGTGCGTTCGAATCCCACCGCTGTCAAGGGAGTTTTTCCTGACACAGACAAAGAAGTGAGAGAGTGGAGAGCCCTGGAGAAATATGCAAACCTGAGAGCCCCACAATGAACACAGTGCAACGTAAAATAGGATACTCAGTTGATTGACATACAACTTTGCAATCATATGGGTCTACTGAGGAGTAAAATCTGGAGGAGTTGGAGAACAATCAAATGGCGTATGAGGAAACATTTAGGTTTCAACTTTGCTTTCTCAATTAGAGCAGACAGCAGCAGATAGCGTGGCCGAGTGGTCTAAGGCGCTGGATTAAGGCTCCAGTCTCTTCGGAGGCGTGGGTTCGAATCCCACCGCTGTCAAGGGAGATTTTCCTGACACAGACCAAGAAGTGAGACAGTGGAGAGCCCTGGAGAAATATGCAAACCTGAGAGCTCCACAATGAACACAGTGGGACGTGAAATAGGACAATCAGTTGATTGACATTCAACTTTGCAATCATTTGGGTCTACTGAGGAGTAGAATCTGGAAGAAATTTAGATGGCATAGGAGGAGATATTTAGGATACAATTTTGTTTTCTCGGTTATAGCAGAGAGCAGCAGATAGCGTGGCCGAGCGGTCTAAGCCGCTGGATTAAGGCTCCAGTCTCTTCGGGGGCGTGCGTTCGAATCCCACCGCTGTCAAGGGAGTTTTTCCTGACACAGACAAAGAAGTGAGAGAGTGGAGAGCCCTGGAGAAATATGCAAACCTGAGAGCCCCACAATGAACACAGTGCAACGTAAAATAGGATACTCAGTTGATTGACATACAACTTTGCAATCATATGGGTCTACTGAGGAGTAAAATCTGGAGGAGTTGGAGAACAATCAAATGGCGTATGAGGAAACATTTAGGTTTCAACTTTGCTTTCTCAATTAGAGCAGACAGCAGCAGATAGCGTGGCCGAGTGGTCTAAGGCGCTGGATTAAGGCTCCAGTCTCTTCGGAGGCGTGGGTTCGAATCCCACCGCTGTCAAGGGAGATTTTCCTGACACAGACCAAGAAGTGAGACAGTGGAGAGCCCTGGAGAAATATGCAAACCTGAGAGCTCCACAATGAACACAGTGGGACGTGAAATAGGACAATCAGTTGATTGACATTCAACTTTGCAATCATTTGGGTCTACTGAGGAGTAGAATCTGGAAGAAAATTAGATGGCATAGGAGGAGACATTTAGTATAAAATGTTCCTTTCTCGGTTATAGTAGACAGCAGCAGATAGCGTGGCCGAGCGGTCTAAGGCCCTGGATTAAGGCTCCAGTCTCTTCCGGGGCGTGGGTTCGAATCCCACCGCTGTCAAGGGACTTTTTCCTGACACAAACCTAGAAGTGAGACAGTGGAGAGCCCTGGAGAAATATGCAAACCTGAGAGCCCCACAATGAACACAGTGCGACGTAAAATAGGACACTCAGTTGATTGACATACAACTTTGCAATCATATGGGTCTACTGAGGAGTAGAATCTGGAAGAAATTTAGATGGCATAGGAGGAGATATTTAGGATACAATTTTGTTTTCTCGGTTATAGTAGACAGCAGCAGATAGCGTGGCCGAGCGGTCTAAGCCGCTGGATTAAGGCTCCAGTCTCTTCGGGGGCGTGCGTTCGAATCCCACCGCTGTCAAGGGAGTTTTTCCTGACACAGACAAAGAAGTGAGAGAGTGGAGAGCCTTGGAGAAATATGCAAACCTGAGAGCCCCACAATGAACACAGTGGGACGTGAAATAGGACACTCAGTTGATTGACATACAACTTTGCAATCATATGGGTCTACTGAGGAGTAAAATCTGGAGGAGTTGGAGAACAATCAAATGGCTTATGAGGAAACATTTAGGTTTCAACTTTGCTTTCTCAATTACAGCAGATAGCAGCAGATAGCGTGGCCGAGCGGTCTAAGGCGCTGGATTAAGCCTCCAGTCTCTTCGGGGGCGTGGGTTCGAATCCCACCGCTGTCAAGGGAGTTTTTCCTGACACAGACCTAGAAGTGAGACAGGGGAGAGCCCTGGAGAAATATGCAAACCTGAGAGCTCCACAATGAACACAGTGGGACGTGAAATAGGACACTCAGTTGATTGACATTCAACTTTGCAATCATTTGGTTCTACTGAGGAGTAGAATCTGGAAGAAAATTAGATGGCATAGGAGGAGATATTTAGGATACAATTTTGCTTTCTCGGTTACAGTAGACAGCAGCAGATAGCGTGGCCGAGCGGTCTAAGGCGCTGGATTAAGGCTCCAGTCTCTTCGGGGGCGTGGGTTCGAATCCCACCGCTGTCAAGGGAGTTTTTCCTGACACAGACCAAGAAGTGAGACGGTGGAGAGCCCTGGAGAAATCTGCAAAACTGAGAGCTCCACAATGAACACAGTGATGTTAAATAGGACTCTCAGTTGATTGACATACAACTTTGCAATCATTTGGGTCTACTGAGGAGTAGAATCTGAAAGAAAATTAGCTGGCATAGGAGGAGATATTTAGGATAAAATTTTGCTTTCTCTGTTATAGTAGACAGCAGCAGATAGCGTGGCCGAGCGGTCTAAGGCGCTGGATTAAGGCTCCAGTCTCTTCGGGGGCGTGGGTTCGAATCCCACCGCTGTCAAGGGAGTTTTTCCTGACACAGACCTAGAAGTGAGACAGTGGAGAGCCCTGGAGAAATATGCAAACCTGAGAGCTCCACAATGAACACAGTGGGACGTGAAATAGGACAATCAGTTGATTGACATTCAACTTTGCAATCATTTGGGTCTACTGAGGAGTAGAATCTGGAAGAAAATTAGATGGCATAGGAGGAGATATTTAGGATAAAATGTTCCTTTCTCGGTTATAGTAGACAGCAGCAGATAGCGTGGCCGAGCGGTCTAAGGCGCTGGATTAAGGCTCCAGTCTCTTCGGGGGCGTGGGTTCGAATCCCACCGCTGTCAAGGGAGTATTTCCTGACACAAACCTAGAAGTGAGACAGTGGAGAGCCCTGGAGAAATATGCTAACCTGAGAGCCCCACAATGAACACAGTGCGATGTAAAATAGGACACTCAGTTGATTGACATACAACTTTGCAATCATATGGGTCTACTGAGGAGTAGAATCTGGAAGAAATTTAGATGGCATAGGAGGAGATATTTAGGATACAATTTTGTTTTCTCGGTTATAGCAGACAGCAGCAGATAGCGTGGCCGAGCGGTCTAAGCCGCTGGATTAAGGCTCCAGTCTCTTCGGGGGCGTGCGTTCGAATCCCATCGCTGTCAAGGGAGTTTTTCCTGACACAAACCTAGAAGTGAGACAGTGGAGAGCCCTGGAGAAATATGCAAACCTGAGAGCCCCACAATGAACACAGTGCGATGTAAAATAGGACACTCAGTTGATTGACATACAACTTTGCAATCATATGGGTCTACTGAGGAGTAGAATCTGGAAGAAATTTAGATGGCATAGGAGGAGATATTTAGGATACAATTTTGTTTTCTCGGTTATAGCAGAGAGCAGCAGATAGCGTGGCCGAGCGGTCTAAGCCGCTGGATTAAGGCTCCAGTCTCTTCGGGGGCGTGCGTTCGAATCCCACCGCTGTCAAGGGAGTTTTTCCTGACACAGACAAAGAAGTGAGAGAGTGGAGAGCCCTGGAGAAATATGCAAACCTGAGAGCCCCACAATGAACACAGTGCAACGTAAAATAGGATACTCAGTTGATTGACATACAACTTTGCAATCATATGGGTCTACTGAGGAGTAAAATCTGGAGGAGTTGGAGAACAATCAAATGGCGTATGAGGAAACATTTAGGTTTCAACTTTGCTTTCTCAATTAGAGCAGACAGCAGCAGATAGCGTGGCCGAGTGGTCTAAGGCGCTGGATTAAGGCTCCAGTCTCTTCGGAGGCGTGGGTTCGAATCCCACCGCTGTCAAGGGAGATTTTCCTGACACAGACCAAGAAGTGAGACAGTGGAGAGCCCTGGAGAAATATGCAAACCTGAGAGCTCCACAATGAACACAGTGGGACGTGAAATAGGACAATCAGTTGATTGACATTCAACTTTGCAATCATTTGGGTCTACTGAGGAGTAGAATCTGGAAGAAAATTAGATGGCATAGGAGGAGACATTTAGTATAAAATGTTCCTTTCTCGGTTATAGTAGACAGCAGCAGATAGCGTGGCCGAGCGGTCTAAGGCCCTGGATTAAGGCTCCAGTCTCTTCCGGGGCGTGGGTTCGAATCCCACCGCTGTCAAGGGACTTTTTCCTGACACAAACCTAGAAGTGAGACAGTGGAGAGCCCTGGAGAAATATGCAAACCTGAGAGCCCCACAATGAACACAGTGCGACGTAAAATAGGACACTCAGTTGATTGACATACAACTTTGCAATCATATGGGTCTACTGAGGAGTAGAATCTGGAAGAAATTTAGATGGCATAGGAGGAGATATTTAGGATACAATTTTGTTTTCTCGGTTATAGTAGACAGCAGCAGATAGCGTGGCCGAGCGGTCTAAGCCGCTGGATTAAGGCTCCAGTCTCTTCGGGGGCGTGCGTTCGAATCCCACCGCTGTCAAGGGAGTTTTTCCTGACACAGACAAAGAAGTGAGAGAGTGGAGAGCCTTGGAGAAATATGCAAACCTGAGAGCCCCACAATGAACACAGTGGGACGTGAAATAGGACACTCAGTTGATTGACATACAACTTTGCAATCATATGGGTCTACTGAGGAGTAAAATCTGGAGGAGTTGGAGAACAATCAAATGGCTTATGAGGAAACATTTAGGTTTCAACTTTGCTTTCTCAATTACAGCAGATAGCAGCAGATAGCGTGGCCGAGCGGTCTAAGGCGCTGGATTAAGGCTCCAGTCTCTTCGGGGGCGTGGGTTCGAATCCCACCGCTGTCAAGGGAGTTTTTCCTGACACAGACCTAGAAGTGAGACAGGGGAGAGCCCTGGAGAAATATGCAAACCTGAGAGCTCCACAATGAACACAGTGGGACGTGAAATAGGACACTCAGTTGATTGACATTCAACTTTGCAATCATTTGGTTCTACTGAGGAGTAGAATCTGGAAGAAAATTAGATGGCATAGGAGGAGATATTTAGGATACAATTTTGCTTTCTCGGTTACAGTAGACAGCAGCAGATAGCGTGGCCGAGCGGTCTAAGGCGCTGGATTAAGGCTCCAGTCTCTTCGGGGGCGTGGGTTCGAATCCCACCGCTGTCAAGGGAGTTTTTCCTGACACAGACCAAGAAGTGAGACGGTGGAGAGCCCTGGAGAAATCTGCAAAACTGAGAGCTCCACAATGAACACAGTGATGTTAAATAGGACTCTCAGTTGATTGACATACAACTTTGCAATCATTTGGGTCTACTGAGGAGTAGAATCTGAAAGAAAATTAGCTGGCATAGGAGGAGATATTTAGGATAAAATTTTGCTTTCTCTGTTATAGTAGACAGCAGCAGATAGCGTGGCCGAGCGGTCTAAGGCGCTGGATTAAGGCTCCAGTCTCTTCGGGGGCGTGGGTTCGAATCCCACCGCTGTCAAGGGAGTTTTTCCTGACACAGACCTAGAAGTGAGACAGTGGAGAGCCCTGGAGAAATATGCAAACCTGAGAGCTCCACAATGAACACAGTGGGACGTGAAATAGGACAATCAGTTGATTGACATTCAACTTTGCAATCATTTGGGTCTACTGAGGAGTAGAATCTGGAAGAAAATTAGATGGCATAGGAGGAGATATTTAGGATAAAATTTTCCTTTCTCGGTTATGGTAGACAGCAGCAGATAGCGTGGCCGAGCGGTCTAAGGCGCTGGATTAAGGCTCCAGTCTCTTCGGGGGCGTGGGTTCGAATCCCACCGCTGTCAAGGGAGTTTTTCCTGACACAAACCTAGAAGTGAGACAGTGGAGAGCCCTGGAGAAATATGCAAACCTGAGAGCCCCACAATGAACACAGTGTGATGTAAAATAGGACACTCAGTTGATTGACATACAACTTTGCAATCATATGGGTCTACTGAGGAGTAGAATCTGGAAGAAATTTAGATGGCATAGGAGGAGATATTTAGGATACAATTTTGTTTTCTCGGTTATAGCAGACAGCAGCAGATAGCGTGGCCGAGCGGTCTAAGCCGCTGGATTAAGGCTCCAGTCTCTTCGGGGGCGTGCGTTCGAATCCCACCGCTGTCAAGGGAGTTTTTCCTGACACAAACCTAGAAGTGAGACAGTGGAGAGCCCTGGAGAAATATGCAAACCTGAGAGCCCCACAATGAACACAGTGCGATGTAAAATAGGACACTCAGTTGATTGACATACAACTTTGCAATCATATGGGTCTACTGAGGAGTAGAATCTGGAAGAAATTTAGATGGCATAGGAGGAGATATTTAGGATACAATTTTGTTTTCTCGGTTATAGCAGACAGCAGCAGATAGCGTGGCCGAGCGGTCTAAGCCGCTGGATTAAGGCTCCAGTCTCTTCGGGGGCGTGCGTTCGAATCCCACCGCTGTCAAGGGAGTTTTTCCTGACACAGACAAAGAAGTGAGAGAGTGGAGAGCCCTGGAGAAATATGCAAACCTGAGAGCCCCACAATGAACACAGTGGGACGTGAAATAGGACACTCAGTTGATTGACATACAACTTTGCAATCATATGGGTCTACTGAGGAGTAAAATCTGGAGGAGTTGGAGAACAATCAAATGGCTTATGAGGAAACATTTAGGTTTCAACTTTGCTTTCTCAATTACAGCAGATAGCAGCAGATAGCGTGGCCGAGCGGTCTAAGGCGCTGGATTAAGGCTCCAGTCTCTTCGGGGGCGTGGGTTCGAATCCCACCGCTGTCAAAGGAGTTTTTCCTGACACAGACCTAGAAGTGAGACAGGGGAGAGCCCTGGAGAAATATGCAAACCTGAGAGCTCCACAATGAACACAGTGGGACGTGAAATAGGACACTCAGTTGATTGACATTCAACTTTGCAATCATTTGGTTCTACTGAGGAGTAGAATCTGGAAGAAAATTAGATGGCATAGGAGGAGATATTTAGGATACAATTTTGCTTTCTCGGTTACAGTAGACAGCAGCAGATAGCGTGGCCGAGCGGTCTAAGGCGCTGGATTAAGGCTCCAGTCTCTTCGGGGGCGTGGGTTCGAATCCCACCGCTGTCAAGGGAGTTTTTCCTGACACAGACCAAGAAGTGAGACGGTGGAGAGCCCTGGAGAAATCTGCAAAACTGAGACCTCCACAATGAACACAGTGATGTTAAATAGGACTCTCAGTTGATTGACATACAACTTTGCAATCATTTGGGTCTACTGAGGAGTAGAATCTGAAAGAAAATTAGCTGGCATAGGAGGAGATATTTAGGATACAATTTTGCTTTCTCTGTTATAGTAGACAGCAGCAGATAGCGTGGCCGAGCGGTCTAAGGCGCTGGATTAAGGCTCCAGTCTCTTCGGGGGCGTGGGTTCGAATCCCACCGCTGTCAAGGGAGTTTTTCCTGACACAGACCTAGAAGTGAGACAGTGGAGAGCCCTGGAGAAATATGCAAACCTGAGAGCTCCACAATGAACACAGTGGGACGTGAAATAGGACAATCAGTTGATTGACATTCAACTTTGCAATCATTTGGGTCTACTGAGGAGTAGAATCTGGAAGAAAATTAGATGGCATAGGAGGAGATATTTAGGATACAATTTTCCTTTCTCGGTTATGGTAGACAGCAGCAGATAGCGTGGCCGAGCGGTCTAAGGCGCTGGATTAAGGCTCCAGTCTCTTCCGGGGCGTGGGTTCGAATCCCACCGCTGTCAAGGGACTTTTTCCTGACACAAACCTAGAAGTGAGACAGTGGAGAGCCCTGGAGAAATATGCAAACCTGAGAGCCCCACAATGAACACAGTGCGATGTAAAATAGGACACTCAGTTGATTGACATACAACTTTGCAATCATATGGGTCTACTGAGGAGTAGAATCTGGAAGAAATTTAGATGGCATAGGAGGAGATATTTAGGATACAATTTTGTTTTCTCGGTTATAGCAGACAGCAGCAGATAGCGTGGCCGAGCGGTCTAAGCCGCTGGATTAAGGCTCCAGTCTCTTCGGGGGCGTGCGTTCGAATCCCACCGCTGTCAAGGGAGTTTTTCCTGACACAAACCTAGAAGTGAGACAGTGGAGAGCCCTGGAGAAATATGCAAACCTGAGAGCCCCACAATGAACACAGTGCGATGTAAAATAGGACACTCAGTTGATTGACATACAACTTTGCAATCATATGGGTCTACTGAGGAGTAGAATCTGGAAGAAATTTAGATGACATAGGAGGAGATATTTAGGATACAATTTTGTTTTCTCGGTTATAGCAGACAGCAGCAGATAGCGTGGCCGAGCGGTCTAAGCCGCTGGATTAAGGCTCCAGTCTCTTCGGGGGCGTGCGTTCGAATCCCACCGCTGTCAAGGGAGTTTTTCCTGACACAGACAAAGAAGTGAGAGAGTGGAGAGCCCTGGAGAAATATGCAAACCTGAGAGCCCCACAATGAACACAGTGCAACGTAAAATAGGATACTCAGTTGATTGACATACAACTTTGCAATCATATGGGTCTACTGAGGAGTAAAATCTGGAGGAGTTGGAGAACAATCAAATGGCGTATGAGGAAACATTTAGGTTTCAACTTTGCTTTCTCAATTAGAGCAGACAGCAGCAGATAGCGTGGCCGAGTGGTCTAAGGCGCTGGATTAAGGCTCCAGTCTCTTCGGAGGCGTGGGTTCGAATCCCACCGCTGTCAAGGGAGATTTTCCTGACACAGACCAAGAAGTGAGACAGTGGAGAGCCCTGGAGAAATATGCAAACCTGAGAGCTCCACAATGAACACAGTGGGACGTGAAATAGGACAATCAGTTGATTGACATTCAACTTTGCAATCATTTGGGTCTACTGAGGAGTAGAATCTGGAAGAAAATTAGATGGCATAGGAGGAGACATTTAGGATAAAATGTTCCTTTCTCGGTTATAGTAGACAGCAGCAGATAGCGTGGCCGAGCGGTCTAAGGCGCTGGATTAAGGCTCCAGTCTCTTCCGGGGCATGGGTTCGAATCCCACCGCTGTCAAGGGACTTATTCCTGACACAAACCTAGAAGTGAGACAGTGGAGAGCCCTGGAGAAATTTGCAAACCTGAGAGCCCCACAATGAACACAGTGCGATGTAAAATAGGACACTCAGTTGATTGACATACAACTTTGCAATCATATGGGTCTACTGAGGAGTAGAATCTGGAAGAAATTTAGATGGCATAGGAGGAGATATTTAGGATACAATTTTGTTTTCTCGGTTATAGTAGACAGCAGCAGATAGCGTGGCCGAGCGGTCTAAGCCGCTGGATTAAGGCTCCAGTCTCTTCGGGGGCGTGCGTTCGAATCCCACCGCTGTCAAGGGAGTTTTTCCTGACACAGACAAAGAAGTGAGAGAGTGGAGAGCCCTGGAGAAATATGCAAACCTGAGAGCCCCACAATGAACACAGTGGGACGTGAAATAGGACACTCAGTTGATTGACATACAACTTTGCAATCATATGGGTCTACTGAGGAGTAAAATCTGGAGGAGTTGGAGAACAATCAAATGGCTTATGAGGAAACATTTAGGTTTCAACTTTGCTTTCTCAATTACAGCAGATAGCAGCAGATAGCGTGGCCGAGCGGTCTAAGGCGCTGGATTAAGGCTCCAGTCTCTTCGGGGGCGTGGGTTCGAATCCCACCGCTGTCAAGGGAGTTTTTCCTGACACAGACCTAGAAGTGAGACAGGGGAGAGCCCTGGAGAAATATGCAAACCTGAGAGCTCCACAATGAACACAGTGGGACGTGAAATAGGACACTCAGTTGATTGACATTCAACTTTGCAATCATTTGGTTCTACTGAGGAGTAGAATCTGGAAGAAAATTAGATGGCATAGGAGGAGATATTTAGGATACAATTTTGCTTTCTCGGTTACAGTAGACAGCAGCAGATAGCGTGGCCGAGCGGTCTAAGGCGCTGGATTAAGGCTCCAGTCTCTTCGGGGGCGTGGGTTCGAATCCCACCGCTGTCAAGGGAGTTTTTCCTGACACAGACCTAGAAGTGAGACAGTGGAGAGCCCTGGAGAAATATGCAAACCTGAGAGCTCCACAATGAACACAGTGGGACGTGAAATAGGACAATCAGTTGATTGACATTCAACTTTGCAATCATTTGGGTCTACTGATGAGTAGAATCTGAAAGAAAATTAGATGGCATAGGAGGAGATATTTAGGATAAAATTTTCCTTTCTCGGTTATGGTAGACAGCAGCAGATAGCGTGGCCGAGCGGTCTAAGGCGCTGGATTAAGGCTCCAGTCTCTTCGGGGGCGTGGGTTCGAATCCCACCGCTGTCAAGGGAGTTTTTCCTGACACAAACCTAGAAGTGAGACAGTGGAGAGCCCTGGAGAAATATGCAAACCTGAGAGCCCCACAATGAACACAGTGCGATGTAAAATAGGACACTCAGTTGATTGACATACAACTTTGCAATCATATGGGTCTACTGAGGAGTAGAATCTGGAAAAAATTTAGATGGCATAGGAGGAGATATTTAGGATACAATTTTGTTTTCTCGGTTATAGTAGACAGCAGCAGATAGCGTGGCCGAGCGGTCTAAGCCGCTGGATTAAGGCTCCAGTCTCTTCGGGGGCGTGCGTTCGAATCCCACCGCTGTCAAGGGAGTTTTTCCTGACACAGACAAAGAAGTGAGAGAGTGGAGAGCCCTGGAGAAATATGCAAACCTGAGAGCCCCACAATGAACACAGTGCAACGTAAAATAGGACACTCAGTTGATTGACATACAACTTTGCAATCATATGGGTCTACTGAGGAGTAAAATCTGGAGGAGTTGGAGAACAATCAAATGGCTTATGAGGAAACATTTAGGTTTCAACTTTGCTTTCTCAATTACAGCAGATAGCAGCAGATAGCGTGGCCGAGTGGTCTAAGGCGCTGGATTAAGGCTCCAGTCTCTTCGGGGGCGTGGGTTCGAATCCCACCGCTGTCAAGGGAGTTTTTCCTGACACAGACCAAGAAGTGAGACGGTGGAGAGCCCTGGAGAAATCTGCAAAACTGAGAGCTCCACAATGAACACAGTGATGTTAAATAGGACTCTCAGTTGATTCACATACAACTTTGCAATCATTTGGGTCTACTGAGGAGTAGAATCTGGAAGAAAATTATATGGCATAGGAGGAGATATTTAGGATAAAATGTTGCTTTCTCGGTTATAGTAGACAGCAGCAGATAGCGTGGCCGAGCGGTATAAGGCGCTCGATTAAGGCTCCAGTCTCTTCGGGGGCATGGGTTCGAATCCCACCGCTGTCAAGGGAGTTTTTCCTGACACAGACCTAGAAGTGAGACAGTGGAGAGCCCTGGAGAAATATGCAAACCTGAGAGCTCCACAATGAACACAGTGCGACGTGAAATAGGACACTCAGTTGATTGACATTCAACTTTGCAATCATTTGGGTCTACTGAGGAGTAGAATCTGGAAGAAAATTAGATGGCATAGGAGGAGATATTTAGGATACAATTTTGCTTTCTCGGTTATAGTAGACAGCAGCAGATAGCGTGGCCGAGCGGTCTAAGGCGCTGGATTAAGGCTCCAGTCTCTTCGGGGGCGTGGGTTCGAATCCCACCGCTGTCAAGGGAGTTTTTCCTGACACAGACCTAGAAGTGAGACAGTGGAGAGCCCTGGAGAAATATGCAAACCTGAGAGCTCCACAATGAACACAGTGGGACGTGAAATAGGACACTCAGTTGATTGACATTCAACTTTGCAATCATTTGGTTCTACTGAGGAGTAGAATCTGGAAGAAAATTAGATGGCATAGGAGGAGATATTTAGGATACAATTTTGCTTTCTCGGTTACAGTAGACAGCAGCAGATAGCGTGGCCGAGCGGTCTAAGGCGCTGGATTAAGGCTCCAGTCTCTTCGGGGGCGTGGGTTCGAATCCCACCGCTGTCACGGGAGTTTTTCCTGACACAGACCAAGAAGTGAGACGGTGGAGAGCCCTGGAGAAATCTGCAAAACTGAGAGCTCCACAATGAACACAGTGATGTTAAATAGGACTCTCAGTTGATTGACATACAACTTTGCAATCATTTGGGTTTACTGAGGAGTAGAATCTGAAAGAAAATTAGCTGGCATAGGAGGAGATATTTAGGATAAAATTTTGCTTTCTCTGTTATAGTAGACAGCAGCAGATAGCGTGGCCGAGCGGTCTAAGGCGCTGGATTAAGGCTCCAGTCTCTTCTGGGGCGTGGGTTCAAATCCCACCGCTGTCAAGGGAGTTTTTCCTGACACAGACCTAGAAGTGAGACAGTGGAGAGCCCTGGAGAAATATGCAAACCTGAGAGCTCCACAATGAACACAGTGGGACGTGAAATAGGACAATCAGTTGATTGACATTCAACTTTGCAATCATTTGGGTCTACTGAGGAGTAGAATCTGGAAGAAAATTAGATGGCATAGGAGGAGATATTTAGGATAAAATGTTCCTTTCTCGGTTATAGTAGACAGCAGCAGATAGCGTGGCCGAGCGGTCTAAGGCGCTGGATTAAGGCTCCAGTCTCTTCGGGGGCGTGGGTTCGAATCCCACCGCTGTCAAGGGAGTATTTCCTGACACAAACCTAGAAGTGAGACAGTGGAGAGCCCTGGAGAAATATGCTAACCTGAGAGCCCCACAATGAACACAGTGCGATGTAAAATAGGACACTCAGTTGATTGACATACAACTTTGCAATCATATGGGTCTACTGAGGAGTAGAATCTGGAAGAAATTTAGATGGCATAGGAGGAGATATTTAGGATACAATTTTGTTTTCTCGGTTATAGCAGACAGCAGCAGATAGCGTGGCCGAGCGGTCTAAGCCGCTGGATTAAGGCTCCAGTCTCTTCGGGGGCGTGCGTTCGAATCCCATCGCTGTCAAGGGAGTTTTTCCTGACACAAACCTAGAAGTGAGACAGTGGAGAGCCCTGGAGAAATATGCAAACCTGAGAGCCCCACAATGAACACAGTGCGATGTAAAATAGGACACTCAGTTGATTGACATACAACTTTGCAATCATATGGGTCTACTGAGGAGTAGAATCTGGAAGAAATTTAGATGGCATAGGAGGAGATATTTAGGATACAATTTTGTTTTCTCGGTTATAGCAGACAGCAGCAGATAGCGTGGCCGAGCGGTCTAAGCCGCTGGATTAAGGCTCCAGTCTCTTCGGGGGCGTGCGTTCGAATCCCACCGCTGTCAAGGGAGTTTTTCCTGACACAGACAAAGAAGTGAGAGAGTGGAGAGCCCTGGAGAAATATGCAAACCTGAGAGCCCCACAATGAACACAGTGCAACGTAAAATAGGATACTCAGTTGATTGACATACAACTTTGCAATCATATGGGTCTACTGAGGAGTAAAATCTGGAGGAGTTGGAGAACAATCAAATGGCGTATGAGGAAACATTTAGGTTTCAACTTTGCTTTCTCAATTAGAGCAGACAGCAGCAGATAGCGTGGCCGAGTGGTCTAAGGCGCTGGATTAAGGCTCCAGTCTCTTCGGAGGCGTGGGTTCGAATCCCACCGCTGTCAAGGGAGATTTTCCTGACACAGACCAAGAAGTGAGACAGTGGAGAGCCCTGGAGAAATATGCAAACCTGAGAGCTCCACAATGAACACAGTGGGACGTGAAATAGGACAATCAGTTGATTGACATTCAACTTTGCAATCATTTGGGTCTACTGAGGAGTAGAATCTGGAAGAAAATTAGATGGCATAGGAGGAGACATTTAGGATAAAATGTTCCTTTCTCGGTTATAGTAGACAGCAGCAGATAGCGTGGCCGAGCGGTCTAAGGCGCTGGATTAAGGCTCCAGTCTCTTCCGGGGCGTGGGTTCGAATCCCACCGCTGTCAAGGGACTTTTTCCTGACACAGACCAAGAAGTGAGACGGTGGAGAGCCCTGGAGAAATCTGCAAAACTGAGAGCTCCACAATGAACACAGTGATGTTAAATAGGACTCTCAGTTGATTGACATACAACTTTGCAATCATTTGGGTCTACTGAGGAGTAGAATCTGAAAGAAAATTAGCTGGCATAGGAGGAGATATTTAGGATAAAATTTTGCTTTCTCTGTTATAGTAGACAGCAGCAGATAGCGTGGCCGAGCGGTCTAAGGCGCTGGATTAAGGCTCCAGTCTCTTCGGGGGCGTGGGTTCGAATCCCACCGCTGTCAAGGGAGTTTTTCCTGACACAGACCTAGAAGTGAGACAGTGGAGAGCCCTGGAGAAATATGCAAACCTGAGAGCTCCACAATGAACACAGTGGGACGTGAAATAGGACAATCAGTTGATTGACATTCAACTTTGCAATCATTTGGGTCTACTGAGGAGTAGAATCTGGAAGAAAATTAGATGGCATAGGAGGAGATATTTAGGATAAAATTTTCCTTTCTCGGTTATGGTAGACAGCAGCAGATAGCGTGGCCGAGCGGTCTAAGGCGCTGGATTAAGGCTCCAGTCTCTTCGGGGGCGTGGGTTCGAATCCCACCGCTGTCAAGGGAGTTTTTCCTGACACAAACCTAGAAGTGAGACAGTGGAGAGCCCTGGAGAAATATGCAAACCTGAGAGCCCCACAATGAACACAGTGATGTTAAATAGGACTCTCAGTTGATTGACATACAACTTTGCAATCATTTGGGTCTACTGAGGAGTAGAATCTGAAAGAAAATTAGCTGGCATAGGAGGAGATATTTAGGATAAAATTTTGCTTTCTCTGTTATAGTAGACAGCAGCAGATAGCGTGGCCGAGCGGTCTAAGGCGCTGGATTAAGGCTCCAGTCTCTTCGGGGGCGTGGGTTCGAATCCCACCGCTGTCAAGGGAGTTTTTCCTGACACAGACCTAGAAGTGAGACAGTGGAGAGCCCTGGAGAAATATGCAAACCTGAGAGCTCCACAATGAACACAGTGGGACGTGAAATAGGACAATCAGTTGATTGACATTCAACTTTGCAATCATTTGGGTCTACTGAGGAGTAGAATCTGGAAGAAAATTAGATGGCATAGGAGGAGATATTTAGGATAAAATGTTCCTTTCTCGGTTATAGTAGACAGCAGCAGATAGCGTGGCCGAGCGGTCTAAGGCGCTGGATTAAGGCTCCAGTCTCTTCGGGGGCGTGGGTTCGAATCCCACCGCTGTCAAGGGAGTTTTTCCTGACACAAACCTAGAAGTGAGACAGTGGAGAGCCCTGGAGAAATATGCTAACCTGAGAGCCCCACAATGAACACAGTGTGATGTAAAATAGGACACTCAGTTGATTGACATACAACTTTGCAATCATATGGGTCTACTGAGGAGTAGAATCTGGAAGAAATTTAGATGGCATAGGAGGAGATATTTAGGATACAATTTTGTTTTCTCGGTTATAGCAGACAGCAGCAGATAGCGTGGCCGAGCGGTCTAAGCCGCTGGATTAAGGCTCCAGTCTCTTCGGGGGCGTGCGTTCGAATCCCACCGCTGTCAAGGGAGTTTTTCCTGACACAAACCTAGAAGTGAGACAGTGGAGAGCCCTGGAGAAATATGCAAACCTGAGAGCCCCACAATGAACACAGTGCGATGTAAAATAGGACACTCAGTTGATTGACATACAACTTTGCAATCATATGGGTCTACTGAGGAGTAGAATCTGGAAGAAATTTAGATGGCATAGGAGGAGATATTTAGGATACAATTTTGTTTTCTCGGTTATAGCAGACAGCAGCAGATAGCGTGGCCGAGCGGTCTAAGCCGCTGGATTAAGGCTCCAGTCTCTTCGGGGGCGTGCGTTCGAATCCCACCGCTGTCAAGGGAGTTTTTCCTGACACAGACAAAGAAGTGAGAGAGTGGAGAGCCCTGGAGAAATATGCAAACCTGAGAGCCCCACAATGAACACAGTGCAACGTAAAATAGGATACTCAGTTGATTGACATACAACTTTGCAATCATATGGGTCTACTGAGGAGTAAAATCTGGAGGAGTTGGAGAACAATCAAATGGCGTATGAGGAAACATTTAGGTTTCAACTTTGCTTTCTCAATTAGAGCAGACAGCAGCAGATAGCGTGGCCGAGTGGTCTAAGGCGCTGGATTAAGGCTCCAGTCTCTTCGGAGGCGTGGGTTCGAATCCCACCGCTGTCAAGGGAGATTTTCCTGACACAGACCAAGAAGTGAGACAGTGGAGAGCCCTGGAGAAATATGCAAACCTGAGAGCTCCACAATGAACACAGTGGGACGTGAAATAGGACAATCAGTTGATTGACATTCAACTTTGCAATCATTTGGGTCTACTGAGGAGTAGAATCTGGAAGAAAATTAGATGGCATAGGAGGAGACATTTAGGATAAAATGTTCCTTTCTCGGTTATAGTAGACAGCAGCAGATAGCGTGGCCGAGCGGTCTAAGGCGCTGGATTAAGGCTCCAGTCTCTTCCGGGGCGTGGGTTCGAATCCCACCGCTGTCAAGGGACTTTTTCCTGACACAAACCTAGAAGTGAGACAGTGGAGAGCCCTGGAGAAATATGCAAACCTGAGAGCCCCACAATGAACACAGTGCGACGTAAAATAGGACACTCAGTTGATTGACATACAACTTTGCAATCATATGGGTCTACTGAGGAGTAGAATCTGGAAGAAATTTAGATGGCATAGGAGGAGATATTTAGGATACAATTTTGTTTTCTCGGTTATAGTAGACAGCAGCAGATAGCGTGGCCGAGCGGTCTAAGCCGCTGGATTAAGGCTCCAGTCTCTTCGGGGGCGTGCGTTCGAATCCCACCGCTGTCAAGGGAGTTTTTCCTGACACAGACAAAGAAGTGAGAGAGTGGAGAGCCCTGGAGAAATATGCAAACCTGAGAGCCCCACAATGAACACAGTGCAACGTAAAATAGGATACTCAGTTGATTGACATACAACTTTGCAATCATATGGGTCTACTGAGGAGTAAAATCTGGAGGAGTTGGAGAACAATCAAATGGCGTATGAGGAAACATTTAGGTTTCAACTTTGCTTTCTCAATTAGAGCAGACAGCAGCAGATAGCGTGGCCGAGTGGTCTAAGGCGCTGGATTAAGGCTCCAGTCTCTTCGGAGGCGTGGGTTCGAATCCCACCGCTGTCAAGGGAGATTTTCCTGACACAGACCAAGAAGTGAGACAGTGGAGAGCCCTGGAGAAATATGCAAACCTGAGAGCCCCACAATGAACACAGTGCAACGTAAAATAGGACACTCAGTTGATTGACATACAACTTTGCAATCATATGGGTCTACTGAGGAGTAAAATCTGGAGGAGTTGGAGAACAATCAAATGGCTTATGAGGAAACATTTAGGTTTCAACTTTGCTTTCTCAATTACAGCAGATAGCAGCAGATAGCGTGGCCGAGTGGTCTAAGGCGCTGGATTAAGGCTCCAGTCTCTTCGGGGGCGTGGGTTCGAATCCCACCGCTGTCAAGGGAGTTTTTCCTGACACAGACCAAGAAGTGAGACGGTGGAGAGCCCTGGAGAAATCTGCAAAACTGAGAGCTCCACAATGAACACAGTGATGTTAAATAGGACTCTCAGTTGATTCACATACAACTTTGCAATCATTTGGGTCTACTGAGGAGTAGAATCTGGAAGAAAATTATATGGCATAGGAGGAGATATTTAGGATAAAATGTTGCTTTCTCGGTTATAGTAGACAGCAGCAGATAGCGTGGCCGAGCGGTATAAGGCGCTCGATTAAGGCTCCAGTCTCTTCGGGGGCATGGGTTCGAATCCCACCGCTGTCAAGGGAGTTTTTCCTGACACAGACCTAGAAGTGAGACAGTGGAGAGCCCTGGAGAAATATGCAAACCTGAGAGCTCCACAATGAACACAGTGCGACGTGAAATAGGACACTCAGTTGATTGACATTCAACTTTGCAATCATTTGGGTCTACTGAGGAGTAGAATCTGGAAGAAAATTAGATGGCATAGGAGGAGATATTTAGGATACAATTTTGCTTTCTCGGTTATAGTAGACAGCAGCAGATAGCGTGGCCGAGCGGTCTAAGGCGCTGGATTAAGGCTCCAGTCTCTTCGGGGGCGTGGGTTCGAATCCCACCGCTGTCAAGGGAGTTTTTCCTGACACAGACCTAGAAGTGAGACAGTGGAGAGCCCTGGAGAAATATGCAAACCTGAGAGCTCCACAATGAACACAGTGGGACGTGAAATAGGACACTCAGTTGATTGACATTCAACTTTGCAATCATTTGGTTCTACTGAGGAGTAGAATCTGGAAGAAAATTAGATGGCATAGGAGGAGATATTTAGGATACAATTTTGCTTTCTCGGTTACAGTAGACAGCAGCAGATAGCGTGGCCGAGCGGTCTAAGGCGCTGGATTAAGGCTCCAGTCTCTTCGGGGGCGTGGGTTCGAATCCCACCGCTGTCACGGGAGTTTTTCCTGACACAGACCAAGAAGTGAGACGGTGGAGAGCCCTGGAGAAATCTGCAAAACTGAGAGCTCCACAATGAACACAGTGATGTTAAATAGGACTCTCAGTTGATTGACATACAACTTTGCAATCATTTGGGTTTACTGAGGAGTAGAATCTGAAAGAAAATTAGCTGGCATAGGAGGAGATATTTAGGATAAAATTTTGCTTTCTCTGTTATAGTAGACAGCAGCAGATAGCGTGGCCGAGCGGTCTAAGGCGCTGGATTAAGGCTCCAGTCTCTTCGGGGGCGTGGGTTCAAATCCCACCGCTGTCAAGGGAGTTTTTCCTGACACAGACCTAGAAGTGAGACAGTGGAGAGCCCTGGAGAAATATGCAAACCTGAGAGCTCCACAATGAACACAGTGGGACGTGAAATAGGACAATCAGTTGATTGACATTCAACTTTGCAATCATTTGGGTCTACTGAGGAGTAGAATCTGGAAGAAAATTAGATGGCATAGGAGGAGATATTTAGGATAAAATGTTCCTTTCTCGGTTATAGTAGACAGCAGCAGATAGCGTGGCCGAGCGGTCTAAGGCGCTGGATTAAGGCTCCAGTCTCTTCGGGGGCGTGGGTTCGAATCCCACCGCTGTCAAGGGAGTATTTCCTGACACAAACCTAGAAGTGAGACAGTGGAGAGCCCTGGAGAAATATGCTAACCTGAGAGCCCCACAATGAACACAGTGCGATGTAAAATAGGACACTCAGTTGATTGACATACAACTTTGCAATCATATGGGTCTACTGAGGAGTAGAATCTGGAAGAAATTTAGATGGCATAGGAGGAGATATTTAGGATACAATTTTGTTTTCTCGGTTATAGCAGACAGCAGCAGATAGCGTGGCCGAGCGGTCTAAGCCGCTGGATTAAGGCTCCAGTCTCTTCGGGGGCGTGCGTTCGAATCCCATCGCTGTCAAGGGAGTTTTTCCTGACACAAACCTAGAAGTGAGACAGTGGAGAGCCCTGGAGAAATATGCAAACCTGAGAGCCCCACAATGAACACAGTGCGATGTAAAATAGGACACTCAGTTGATTGACATACAACTTTGCAATCATATGGGTCTACTGAGGAGTAGAATCTGGAAGAAATTTAGATGGCATAGGAGGAGATATTTAGGATACAATTTTGTTTTCTCGGTTATAGCAGACAGCAGCAGATAGCGTGGCCGAGCGGTCTAAGCCGCTGGATTAAGGCTCCAGTCTCTTCGGGGGCGTGCGTTCGAATCCCACCGCTGTCAAGGGAGTTTTTCCTGACACAGACAAAGAAGTGAGAGAGTGGAGAGCCCTGGAGAAATATGCAAACCTGAGAGCCCCACAATGAACACAGTGCAACGTAAAATAGGATACTCAGTTGATTGACATACAACTTTGCAATCATATGGGTCTACTGAGGAGTAAAATCTGGAGGAGTTGGAGAACAATCAAATGGCGTATGAGGAAACATTTAGGTTTCAACTTTGCTTTCTCAATTAGAGCAGACAGCAGCAGATAGCGTGGCCGAGTGGTCTAAGGCGCTGGATTAAGGCTCCAGTCTCTTCGGAGGCGTGGGTTCGAATCCCACCGCTGTCAAGGGAGATTTTCCTGACACAGACCAAGAAGTGAGACAGTGGAGAGCCCTGGAGAAATATGCAAACCTGAGAGCTCCACAATGAACACAGTGGGACGTGAAATAGGACAATCAGTTGATTGACATTCAACTTTGCAATCATTTGGGTCTACTGAGGAGTAGAATCTGGAAGAAAATTAGATGGCATAGGAGGAGACATTTAGTATAAAATGTTCCTTTCTCGGTTATAGTAGACAGCAGCAGATAGCGTGGCCGAGCGGTCTAAGGCGCTGGATTAAGGCTCCAGTCTCTTCCGGGGCGTGGGTTCGAATCCCACCGCTGTCAAGGGACTTTTTCCTGACACAAACCTAGAAGTGAGACAGTGGAGAGCCCTGGAGAAATATGCAAACCTGAGAGCCCCACAATGAACACAGTGCGACGTAAAATAGGACACTCAGTTGATTGACATACAACTTTGCAATCATATGGGTCTACTGAGGAGTAGAATCTGGAAGAAATTTAGATGGCATAGGAGGAGATATTTAGGATACAATTTTGTTTTCTCGGTTATAGTAGACAGCAGCAGATAGCGTGGCCGAGCGGTCTAAGCCGCTGGATTAAGGCTCCAGTCTCTTCGGGGGCGTGCGTTCGAATCCCACCGCTGTCAAGGGAGTTTTTCCTGACACAGACAAAGAAGTGAGAGAGTGGAGAGCCTTGGAGAAATATGCAAACCTGAGAGCCCCACAATGAACACAGTGGGACGTGAAATAGGACACTCAGTTGATTGACATACAACTTTGCAATCATATGGGTCTACTGAGGAGTAAAATCTGGAGGAGTTGGAGAACAATCAAATGGCTTATGAGGAAACATTTAGGTTTCAACGTTGCTTTCTCAATTACAGCAGATAGCAGCAGATAGCGTGGCCGAGCGGTCTAAGGCGCTGGATTAAGGCTCCAGTCTCTTCGGGGGCGTGGGTTCGAATCCCACCGCTGTCAAGGGAGTTTTTCCTGACACAGACCTAGAAGTGAGACAGGGGAGAGCCCTGGAGAAATATGCAAACCTGAGAGCTCCACAATGAACACAGTGGGACGTGAAATAGGACACTCAGTTGATTGACATTCAACTTTGCAATCATTTGGTTCTACTGAGGAGTAGAATCTGGAAGAAAATTAGATGGCATAGGAGGAGATATTTAGGATACAATTTTGCTTTCTCGGTTACAGTAGACAGCAGCAGATAGCGTGGCCGAGCGGTCTAAGGCGCTGGATTAAGGCTCCAGTCTCTTCGGGGGCGTGGGTTCGAATCCCACCGCTGTCAAGGGAGTTTTTCCTGACACAGACCAAGAAGTGAGACGGTGGAGAGCCCTGGAGAAATCTGCAAAACTGAGAGCTCCACAATGAACACAGTGATGTTAAATAGGACTCTCAGTTGATTGACATACAACTTTGCAATCATTTGGGTCTACTGAGGAGTAGAATCTGAAAGAAAATTAGCTGGCATAGGAGGAGATATTTAGGATAAAATTTTGCTTTCTCTGTTATAGTAGACAGCAGCAGATAGCGTGGCCGAGCGGTCTAAGGCGCTGGATTAAGGCTCCAGTCTCTTCGGGGGCGTGGGTTCGAATCCCACCGCTGTCAAGGGAGTTTTTCCTGACACAGACCTAGAAGTGAGACAGTGGAGAGCCCTGGAGAAATATGCAAACCTGAGAGCTCCACAATGAACACAGTGGGACGTGAAATAGGACAATCAGTTGATTGACATTCAACTTTGCAATCATTTGGGTCTACTGAGGAGTAGAATCTGGAAGAAAATTAGATGGCATAGGAGGAGATATTTAGGATAAAATTTTCCTTTCTCGGTTATGGTAGACAGCAGCAGATAGCGTGGCCGAGCGGTCTAAGGCGCTGGATTAAGGCTCCAGTCTCTTCGGGGGCGTGGGTTCGAATCCCACCGCTGTCAAGGGAGTTTTTCCTGACACAAACCTAGAAGTGAGACAGTGGAGAGCCCTGGAGAAATATGCAAACCTGAGAGCCCCACAATGAACACAGTGATGTTAAATAGGACTCTCAGTTGATTGACATACAACTTTGCAATCATTTGGGTCTACTGAGGAGTAGAATCTGAAAGAAAATTAGCTGGCATAGGAGGAGATATTTAGGATAAAATTTTGCTTTCTCTGTTATAGTAGACAGCAGCAGATAGCGTGGCCGAGCGGTCTAAGGCGCTGGATTAAGGCTCCAGTCTCTTCGGGGGCGTGGGTTCGAATCCCACCGCTGTCAAGGGAGTTTTTCCTGACACAGACCTAGAAGTGAGACAGTGGAGAGCCCTGGAGAAATATGCAAACCTGAGAGCTCCACAATGAACACAGTGGGACGTGAAATAGGACAATCAGTTGATTGACATTCAACTTTGCAATCATTTGGGTCTACTGAGGAGTAGAATCTGGAAGAAAATTAGATGGCATAGGAGGAGATATTTAGGATAAAATGTTCCTTTCTCGGTTATAGTAGACAGCAGCAGATAGCGTGGCCGAGCGGTCTAAGGCGCTGGATTAAGGCTCCAGTCTCTTCGGGGGCGTGGGTTCGAATCCCACCGCTGTCAAGGGAGTTTTTCCTGACACAAACCTAGAAGTGAGACAGTGGAGAGCCCTGGAGAAATATGCTAACCTGAGAGCCCCACAATGAACACAGTGTGATGTAAAATAGGACACTCAGTTGATTGACATACAACTTTGCAATCATATGGGTCTACTGAGGAGTAGAATCTGGAAGAAATTTAGATGGCATAGGAGGAGATATTTAGGATACAATTTTGTTTTCTCGGTTATAGTAGACAGCAGCAGATAGCGTGGCCGAGCGGTCTAAGCCGCTGGATTAAGGCTCCAGTCTCTTCGGGGGCGTGCGTTCGAATCCCACCGCTGTCAAGGGAGTTTTTCCTGACACAGACAAAGAAGTGAGAGAGTGGAGAGCCCTGGAGAAATATGCAAACCTGAGAGCCCCACAATGAACACAGTGCAACGTAAAATAGGATACTCAGTTGATTGACATACAACTTTGCAATCATATGGGTCTACTGAGGAGTAAAATCTGGAGGAGTTGGAGAACAATCAAATGGCGTATGAGGAAACATTTAGGTTTCAACTTTGCTTTCTCAATTAGAGCAGACAGCAGCAGATAGCGTGGCCGAGTGGTCTAAGGCGCTGGATTAAGGCTCCAGTCTCTTCGGAGGCGTGGGTTCGAATCCCACCGCTGTCAAGGGAGATTTTCCTGACACAGACCAAGAAGTGAGACAGTGGAGAGCCCTGGAGAAATATGCAAACCTGAGAGCTCCACAATGAACACAGTGGGACGTGAAATAGGACAATCAGTTGATTGACATTCAACTTTGCAATCATTTGGGTCTACTGAGGAGTAGAATCTGGAAGAAAATTAGATGGCATAGGAGGAGACATTTAGGATAAAATGTTCCTTTCTCGGTTATAGTAGACAGCAGCAGATAGCGTGGCCGAGCGGTCTAAGGCGCTGGATTAAGGCTCCAGTCTCTTCCGGGGCGTGGGTTCGAATCCCACCGCTGTCAAGGGACTTTTTCCTGACACAAACCTAGAAGTGAGACAGTGGAGAGCCCTGGAGAAATATGCAAACCTGAGAGCCCCACAATGAACACAGTGCGACGTAAAATAGGACACTCAGTTGATTGACATACAACTTTGCAATCATATGGGTCTACTGAGGAGTAGAATCTGGAAGAAATTTAGATGGCATAGGAGGAGATATTTAGGATACAATTTTGTTTTCTCGGTTATAGTAGACAGCAGCAGATAGCGTGGCCGAGCGGTCTAAGCCGCTGGATTAAGGCTCCAGTCTCTTCGGGGGCGTGCGTTCGAATCCCACCGCTGTCAAGGGAGTTTTTCCTGACACAGACAAAGAAGTGAGAGAGTGGAGAGCCCTGGAGAAATATGCAAACCTGAGAGCCCCACAATGAACACAGTGCAACGTAAAATAGGATACTCAGTTGATTGACATACAACTTTGCAATCATATGGGTCTACTGAGGAGTAAAATCTGGAGGAGTTGGAGAACAATCAAATGGCGTATGAGGAAACATTTAGGTTTCAACTTTGCTTTCTCAATTAGAGCAGACAGCAGCAGATAGCGTGGCCGAGTGGTCTAAGGCGCTGGATTAAGGCTCCAGTCTCTTCGGAGGCGTGGGTTCGAATCCCACCGCTGTCAAGGGAGATTTTCCTGACACAGACCAAGAAGTGAGACAGTGGAGAGCCCTGGAGAAATATGCAAACCTGAGAGCCCCACAATGAACACAGTGCAACGTAAAATAGGACACTCAGTTGATTGACATACAACTTTGCAATCATATGGGTCTACTGAGGAGTAAAATCTGGAGGAGTTGGAGAACAATCAAATGGCTTATGAGGAAACATTTAGGTTTCAACTTTGCTTTCTCAATTACAGCAGATAGCAGCAGATAGCGTGGCCGAGTGGTCTAAGGCGCTGGATTAAGGCTCCAGTCTCTTCGGGGGCGTGGGTTCGAATCCCACCGCTGTCAAGGGAGTTTTTCCTGACACAGACCAAGAAGTGAGACGGTGGAGAGCCCTGGAGAAATCTGCAAAACTGAGAGCTCCACAATGAACACAGTGATGTTAAATAGGACTCTCAGTTGATTCACATACAACTTTGCAATCATTTGGGTCTACTGAGGAGTAGAATCTGGAAGAAAATTATATGGCATAGGAGGAGATATTTAGGATAAAATGTTGCTTTCTCGGTTATAGTAGACAGCAGCAGATAGCGTGGCCGAGCGGTATAAGGCGCTCGATTAAGGCTCCAGTCTCTTCGGGGGCATGGGTTCGAATCCCACCGCTGTCAAGGGAGTTTTTCCTGACACAGACCTAGAAGTGAGACAGTGGAGAGCCCTGGAGAAATATGCAAACCTGAGAGCTCCACAATGAACACAGTGCGACGTGAAATAGGACACTCAGTTGATTGACATTCAACTTTGCAATCATTTGGGTCTACTGAGGAGTAGAATCTGGAAGAAAATTAGATGGCATAGGAGGAGATATTTAGGATACAATTTTGCTTTCTCGGTTATAGTAGACAGCAGCAGATAGCGTGGCCGAGCGGTCTAAGGCGCTGGATTAAGGCTCCAGTCTCTTCGGGGGCGTGGGTTCGAATCCCACCGCTGTCAAGGGAGTTTTTCCTGACACAGACCTAGAAGTGAGACAGTGGAGAGCCCTGGAGAAATATGCAAACCTGAGAGCTCCACAATGAACACAGTGGGACGTGAAATAGGACACTCAGTTGATTGACATTCAACTTTGCAATCATTTGGTTCTACTGAGGAGTAGAATCTGGAAGAAAATTAGATGGCATAGGAGGAGATATTTAGGATACAATTTTGCTTTCTCGGTTACAGTAGACAGCAGCAGATAGCGTGGCCGAGCGGTCTAAGGCGCTGGATTAAGGCTCCAGTCTCTTCGGGGGCGTGGGTTCGAATCCCACCGCTGTCACGGGAGTTTTTCCTGACACAGACCAAGAAGTGAGACGGTGGAGAGCCCTGGAGAAATCTGCAAAACTGAGAGCTCCACAATGAACACAGTGATGTTAAATAGGACTCTCAGTTGATTGACATACAACTTTGCAATCATTTGGGTTTACTGAGGAGTAGAATCTGAAAGAAAATTAGCTGGCATAGGAGGAGATATTTAGGATAAAATTTTGCTTTCTCTGTTATAGTAGACAGCAGCAGATAGCGTGGCCGAGCGGTCTAAGGCGCTGGATTAAGGCTCCAGTCTCTTCGGGGGCGTGGGTTCAAATCCCACCGCTGTCAAGGGAGTTTTTCCTGACACAGACCTAGAAGTGAGACAGTGGAGAGCCCTGGAGAAATATGCAAACCTGAGAGCTCCACAATGAACACAGTGGGACGTGAAATAGGACAATCAGTTGATTGACATTCAACTTTGCAATCATTTGGGTCTACTGAGGAGTAGAATCTGGAAGAAAATTAGATGGCATAGGAGGAGATATTTAGGATAAAATGTTCCTTTCTCGGTTATAGTAGACAGCAGCAGATAGCGTGGCCGAGCGGTCTAAGGCGCTGGATTAAGGCTCCAGTCTCTTCGGGGGCGTGGGTTCGAATCCCACCGCTGTCAAGGGAGTATTTCCTGACACAAACCTAGAAGTGAGACAGTGGAGAGCCCTGGAGAAATATGCTAACCTGAGAGCCCCACAATGAACACAGTGCGATGTAAAATAGGACACTCAGTTGATTGACATACAACTTTGCAATCATATGGGTCTACTGAGGAGTAGAATCTGGAAGAAATTTAGATGGCATAGGAGGAGATATTTAGGATACAATTTTGTTTTCTCGGTTATAGCAGACAGCAGCAGATAGCGTGGCCGAGCGGTCTAAGCCGCTGGATTAAGGCTCCAGTCTCTTCGGGGGCGTGCGTTCGAATCCCATCGCTGTCAAGGGAGTTTTTCCTGACACAAACCTAGAAGTGAGACAGTGGAGAGCCCTGGAGAAATATGCAAACCTGAGAGCCCCACAATGAACACAGTGCGATGTAAAATAGGACACTCAGTTGATTGACATACAACTTTGCAATCATATGGGTCTACTGAGGAGTAGAATCTGGAAGAAATTTAGATGGCATAGGAGGAGATATTTAGGATACAATTTTGTTTTCTCGGTTATAGCAGACAGCAGCAGATAGCGTGGCCGAGCGGTCTAAGCCGCTGGATTAAGGCTCCAGTCTCTTCGGGGGCGTGCGTTCGAATCCCACCGCTGTCAAGGGAGTTTTTCCTGACACAGACAAAGAAGTGAGAGAGTGGAGAGCCCTGGAGAAATATGCAAACCTGAGAGCCCCACAATGAACACAGTGCAACGTAAAATAGGATACTCAGTTGATTGACATACAACTTTGCAATCATATGGGTCTACTGAGGAGTAAAATCTGGAGGAGTTGGAGAACAATCAAATGGCGTATGAGGAAACATTTAGGTTTCAACTTTGCTTTCTCAATTAGAGCAGACAGCAGCAGATAGCGTGGCCGAGTGGTCTAAGGCGCTGGATTAAGGCTCCAGTCTCTTCGGAGGCGTGGGTTCGAATCCCACCGCTGTCAAGGGAGATTTTCCTGACACAGACCAAGAAGTGAGACAGTGGAGAGCCCTGGAGAAATATGCAAACCTGAGAGCTCCACAATGAACACAGTGGGACGTGAAATAGGACAATCAGTTGATTGACATTCAACTTTGCAATCATTTGGGTCTACTGAGGAGTAGAATCTGGAAGAAAATTAGATGGCATAGGAGGAGACATTTAGTATAAAATGTTCCTTTCTCGGTTATAGTAGACAGCAGCAGATAGCGTGGCCGAGCGGTCTAAGGCGCTGGATTAAGGCTCCAGTCTCTTCCGGGGCGTGGGTTCGAATCCCACCGCTGTCAAGGGACTTTTTCCTGACACAAACCTAGAAGTGAGACAGTGGAGAGCCCTGGAGAAATATGCAAACCTGAGAGCCCCACAATGAACACAGTGCGACGTAAAATAGGACACTCAGTTGATTGACATACAACTTTGCAATCATATGGGTCTACTGAGGAGTAGAATCTGGAAGAAATTTAGATGGCATAGGAGGAGATATTTAGGATACAATTTTGTTTTCTCGGTTATAGTAGACAGCAGCAGATAGCGTGGCCGAGCGGTCTAAGCCGCTGGATTAAGGCTCCAGTCTCTTCGGGGGCGTGCGTTCGAATCCCACCGCTGTCAAGGGAGTTTTTCCTGACACAGACAAAGAAGTGAGAGAGTGGAGAGCCTTGGAGAAATATGCAAACCTGAGAGCCCCACAATGAACACAGTGGGACGTGAAATAGGACACTCAGTTGATTGACATACAACTTTGCAATCATATGGGTCTACTGAGGAGTAAAATCTGGAGGAGTTGGAGAACAATCAAATGGCTTATGAGGAAACATTTAGGTTTCAACGTTGCTTTCTCAATTACAGCAGATAGCAGCAGATAGCGTGGCCGAGCGGTCTAAGGCGCTGGATTAAGGCTCCAGTCTCTTCGGGGGCGTGGGTTCGAATCCCACCGCTGTCAAGGGAGTTTTTCCTGACACAGACCTAGAAGTGAGACAGGGGAGAGCCCTGGAGAAATATGCAAACCTGAGAGCTCCACAATGAACACAGTGGGACGTGAAATAGGACACTCAGTTGATTGACATTCAACTTTGCAATCATTTGGTTCTACTGAGGAGTAGAATCTGGAAGAAAATTAGATGGCATAGGAGGAGATATTTAGGATACAATTTTGCTTTCTCGGTTACAGTAGACAGCAGCAGATAGCGTGGCCGAGCGGTCTAAGGCGCTGGATTAAGGCTCCAGTCTCTTCGGGGGCGTGGGTTCGAATCCCACCGCTGTCAAGGGAGTTTTTCCTGACACAGACCAAGAAGTGAGACGGTGGAGAGCCCTGGAGAAATCTGCAAAACTGAGAGCTCCACAATGAACACAGTGATGTTAAATAGGACTCTCAGTTGATTGACATACAACTTTGCAATCATTTGGGTCTACTGAGGAGTAGAATCTGAAAGAAAATTAGCTGGCATAGGAGGAGATATTTAGGATAAAATTTTGCTTTCTCTGTTATAGTAGACAGCAGCAGATAGCGTGGCCGAGCGGTCTAAGGCGCTGGATTAAGGCTCCAGTCTCTTCGGGGGCGTGGGTTCGAATCCCACCGCTGTCAAGGGAGTTTTTCCTGACACAGACCTAGAAGTGAGACAGTGGAGAGCCCTGGAGAAATATGCAAACCTGAGAGCTCCACAATGAACACAGTGGGACGTGAAATAGGACAATCAGTTGATTGACATTCAACTTTGCAATCATTTGGGTCTACTGAGGAGTAGAATCTGGAAGAAAATTAGATGGCATAGGAGGAGATATTTAGGATAAAATTTTCCTTTCTCGGTTATGGTAGACAGCAGCAGATAGCGTGGCCGAGCGGTCTAAGGCGCTGGATTAAGGCTCCAGTCTCTTCGGGGGCGTGGGTTCGAATCCCACCGCTGTCAAGGGAGTTTTTCCTGACACAAACCTAGAAGTGAGACAGTGGAGAGCCCTGGAGAAATATGCAAACCTGAGAGCCCCACAATGAACACAGTGATGTTAAATAGGACTCTCAGTTGATTGACATACAACTTTGCAATCATTTGGGTCTACTGAGGAGTAGAATCTGAAAGAAAATTAGCTGGCATAGGAGGAGATATTTAGGATAAAATTTTGCTTTCTCTGTTATAGTAGACAGCAGCAGATAGCGTGGCCGAGCGGTCTAAGGCGCTGGATTAAGGCTCCAGTCTCTTCGGGGGCGTGGGTTCGAATCCCACCGCTGTCAAGGGAGTTTTTCCTGACACAGACCTAGAAGTGAGACAGTGGAGAGCCCTGGAGAAATATGCAAACCTGAGAGCTCCACAATGAACACAGTGGGACGTGAAATAGGACAATCAGTTGATTGACATTCAACTTTGCAATCATTTGGGTCTACTGAGGAGTAGAATCTGGAAGAAAATTAGATGGCATAGGAGGAGATATTTAGGATAAAATGTTCCTTTCTCGGTTATAGTAGACAGCAGCAGATAGCGTGGCCGAGCGGTCTAAGGCGCTGGATTAAGGCTCCAGTCTCTTCGGGGGCGTGGGTTCGAATCCCACCGCTGTCAAGGGAGTTTTTCCTGACACAAACCTAGAAGTGAGACAGTGGAGAGCCCTGGAGAAATATGCTAACCTGAGAGCCCCACAATGAACACAGTGTGATGTAAAATAGGACACTCAGTTGATTGACATACAACTTTGCAATCATATGGGTCTACTGAGGAGTAGAATCTGGAAGAAATTTAGATGGCATAGGAGGAGATATTTAGGATACAATTTTGTTTTCTCGGTTATAGCAGACAGCAGCAGATAGCGTGGCCGAGCGGTCTAAGCCGCTGGATTAAGGCTCCAGTCTCTTCGGGGGCGTGCGTTCGAATCCCACCGCTGTCAAGGGAGTTTTTCCTGACACAAACCTAGAAGTGAGACAGTGGAGAGCCCTGGAGAAATATGCAAACCTGAGAGCCCCACAATGAACACAGTGCGATGTAAAATAGGACACTCAGTTGATTGACATACAACTTTGCAATCATATGGGTCTACTGAGGAGTAGAATCTGGAAGAAATTTAGATGGCATAGGAGGAGATATTTAGGATACAATTTTGTTTTCTCGGTTATAGCAGACAGCAGCAGATAGCGTGGCCGAGCGGTCTAAGCCGCTGGATTAAGGCTCCAGTCTCTTCGGGGGCGTGCGTTCGAATCCCACCGCTGTCAAGGGAGTTTTTCCTGACACAGACAAAGAAGTGAGAGAGTGGAGAGCCCTGGAGAAATATGCAAACCTGAGAGCCCCACAATGAACACAGTGCAACGTAAAATAGGATACTCAGTTGATTGACATACAACTTTGCAATCATATGGGTCTACTGAGGAGTAAAATCTGGAGGAGTTGGAGAACAATCAAATGGCGTATGAGGAAACATTTAGGTTTCAACTTTGCTTTCTCAATTAGAGCAGACAGCAGCAGATAGCGTGGCCGAGTGGTCTAAGGCGCTGGATTAAGGCTCCAGTCTCTTCGGAGGCGTGGGTTCGAATCCCACCGCTGTCAAGGGAGATTTTCCTGACACAGACCAAGAAGTGAGACAGTGGAGAGCCCTGGAGAAATATGCAAACCTGAGAGCTCCACAATGAACACAGTGGGACGTGAAATAGGACAATCAGTTGATTGACATTCAACTTTGCAATCATTTGGGTCTACTGAGGAGTAGAATCTGGAAGAAAATTAGATGGCATAGGAGGAGACATTTAGGATAAAATGTTCCTTTCTCGGTTATAGTAGACAGCAGCAGATAGCGTGGCCGAGCGGTCTAAGGCGCTGGATTAAGGCTCCAGTCTCTTCCGGGGCGTGGGTTCGAATCCCACCGCTGTCAAGGGACTTTTTCCTGACACAAACCTAGAAGTGAGACAGTGGAGAGCCCTGGAGAAATATGCAAACCTGAGAGCCCCACAATGAACACAGTGCGACGTAAAATAGGACACTCAGTTGATTGACATACAACTTTGCAATCATATGGGTCTACTGAGGAGTAGAATCTGGAAGAAATTTAGATGGCATAGGAGGAGATATTTAGGATACAATTTTGTTTTCTCGGTTATAGTAGACAGCAGCAGATAGCGTGGCCGAGCGGTCTAAGCCGCTGGATTAAGGCTCCAGTCTCTTCGGGGGCGTGCGTTCGAATCCCACCGCTGTCAAGGGAGTTTTTCCTGACACAGACAAAGAAGTGAGAGAGTGGAGAGCCCTGGAGAAATATGCAAACCTGAGAGCCCCACAATGAACACAGTGGGACGTGAAATAGGACACTCAGTTGATTGACATACAACTTTGCAATCATATGGGTCTACTGAGGAGTAAAATCTGGAGGAGTTGGAGAACAATCAAATGGCTTATGAGGAAACATTTAGGTTTCAACTTTGCTTTCTCAATTACAGCCGATAGCAGCAGATAGCGTGGCCGAGCGGTCTAAGGCGCTGGATTAAGGCTCCAGTCTCTTCGGGGGCGTGGGTTCGAATCCCACCGCTGTCAAGGGAGTTTTTCCTGACACAGACCTAGAAGTGAGACAGGGGAGAGCCCTGGAGAAATATGCAAACCTGAGAGCTCCACAATGAACACAGTGGGACGTGAAATAGGACACTCAGTTGATTGACATTCAACTTTGCAATCATTTGGTTCTACTGAGGAGTAGAATCTGGAAGAAAATTAGATGGCATAGGAGGAGATATTTAGGATACAATTTTGCTTTCTCGGTTACAGTAGACAGCAGCAGATAGCGTGGCCGAGCGGTCTAAGGCGCTGGATTAAGGCTCCAGTCTCTTCGGGGGCGTGGGTTCGAATCCCACCGCTGTCAAGGGAGTTTTTCCTGACACAGACCAAGAAGTGAGACGGTGGAGAGCCCTGGAGAAATCTGCAAAACTGAGAGCTCCACAATGAACACAGTGATGTTAAATAGGACTCTCAGTTGATTGACATACAACTTTGCAATCATTTGGGTCTACTGAGGAGTAGAATCTGAAAGAAAATTAGCTGGCATAGGAGGAGATATTTAGGATAAAATTTTGCTTTCTCTGTTATAGTAGACAGCAGCAGATAGCGTGGCCGAGCGGTCTAAGGCGCTGGATTAAGGCTCCAGTCTCTTCGGGGGCGTGGGTTCGAATCCCACCGCTGTCAAGGGAGTTTTTCCTGACACAGACCTAGAAGTGAGACAGTGGAGAGCCCTGGAGAAATATGCAAACCTGAGAGCTCCACAATGAACACAGTGGGACGTGAAATAGGACAATCAGTTGATTGACATTCAACTTTGCAATCATTTGGGTCTACTGAGGAGTAGAATCTGGAAGAAAATTAGATGGCATAGGAGGAGATATTTAGGATAAAATTTTCCTTTCTCGGTTATGGTAGACAGCAGCAGATAGCGTGGCCGAGCGGTCTAAGGCGCTGGATTAAGGCTCCAGTCTCTTCGGGGGCGTGGGTTCGAATCCCACCGCTGTCAAGGGAGTTTTTCCTGACACAAACCTAGAAGTGAGACAGTGGAGAGCCCTGGAGAAATATGCAAACCTGAGAGCCCCACAATGAACACAGTGATGTTAAATAGGACTCTCAGTTGATTGACATACAACTTTGCAATCATTTGGGTCTACTGAGGAGTAGAATCTGAAAGAAAATTAGCTGGCATAGGAGGAGATATTTAGGATAAAATTTTGCTTTCTCTGTTATAGTAGACAGCAGCAGATAGCGTGGCCGAGCGGTCTAAGCCGCTGGATTAAGGCTCCAGTCTCTTCGGGGGCGTGCGTTCGAATCCCACCGCTGTCAAGGGAGTTTTTCCTGACACAGACAAAGAAGTGAGAGAGTGGAGAGCCCTGGAGAAATATGCAAACCTGAGAGCCCCACAATGAACACAGTGCAACGTAAAATAGGACACTCAGTTGATTGACATACAACTTTGCAATCATATGGGTCTACTGAGGAGTAAAATCTGGAGGAGTTGGAGAACAATCAAATGGCTTATGAGGAAACATTTAGGTTTCAACTTTGCTTTCTCAATTACAGCAGATAGCAGCAGATACCGTGGCCGAGTGGTCTAAGGCGCTGGATTAAGGCTCCAGTCTCTTCGGGGGCGTGGGTTCGAATCCCACCGCTGTCAAGGGAGTTTTTCCTGACACAGACCAAGAAGTGAGACGGTGGAAAGCCCTGGAGAAATCTGCAAAACTGAGAGCTCCACAATGAACACAGTGATGTTAAATAGGACTCTCAGTTGATTCACATACAACTTTGCAATCATTTGGGTCTACTGAGGAGTAGAATCTGGAAGAAAATTATATGGCATAGGAGGAGATATTTAGGATAAAATGTTGCTTTCTCGGTTATAGTAGACAGCAGCAGATAGCGTGGCCGAGCGGTCTAAGGCGCTCGATTAAGGCTCCAGTCTCTTCGGGGGCATGGGTTCGAATCCCACCGCTGTCAAGGGAGTTTTTCCTGACACAGACCTAGAAGTGAGACAGTGGAGAGCCCTGGAGAAATATGCAAACCTGAGAGCTCCACAATGAACACAGTGCGACGTGAAATAGGACACTCAGTTGATTGACATTCAACTTTGCAATCATTTGGGTCTACTGAGGAGTAGAATCTGGAAGAAAATTAGATGGCATAGGAGGAGATATTTAGGATACAATTTTGCTTTCTCGGTTATAGTAGACAGCAGCAGATAGCGTGGCCGAGCGGTCTAAGGCGCTGGATTAAGGCTCCAGTCTCTTCGGGGGCGTGGGTTCGAATCCCACCGCTGTCAAGGGAGTTTTTCCTGACACAGACCTAGAAGTGAGACAGTGGAGAGCCCTGGAGAAATATGCAAACCTGAGAGCTCCACAATGAACACAGTGGGACGTGAAATAGGACACTCAGTTGATTGACATTCAACTTTGCAATCATTTGGTTCTACTGAGGAGTAGAATCTGGAAGAAAATTAGATGGCATAGGAGGAGATATTTAGGATACAATTTTGCTTTCTCGGTTACAGTAGACAGCAGCAGATAGCGTGGCCGAGCGGTCTAAGGCGCTGGATTAAGGCTCCAGTCTCTTCGGGGGCGTGGGTTCGAATCCCACCGCTGTCACGGGAGTTTTTCCTGACACAGACCAAGAAGTGAGACGGTGGAGATCCCTGGAGAAATCTGCAAAACTGAGAGCTCCACAATGAACACAGTGATGTTAAATAGGACTCTCAGTTGATTGACATACAACTTTGCAATCATTTGGGTCTACTGAGGAGTAGAATCTGAAAGAAAATTAGCTGGCATAGGAGGAGATATTTAGGATAAAATTTTGCTTTCTCTGTTATAGTAGACAGCAGCAGATAGCGTGGCCGAGCGGTCTAAGGCGCTGGATTAAGGCTCCAGTCTCTTCGGGGGCGTGGGTTCGAATCCCACCGCTGTCAAGGGAGTTTTTCCTGACACAGACCTAGAAGTGAGACAGTGGAGAGCCCTGGAGAAATATGCAAACCTGAGAGCTCCACAATGAACACAGTGGGACGTGAAATAGGACAATCAGTTGATTGACATTCAACTTTGCAATCATTTGGGTCTACTGAGGAGTAGAATCTGGAAGAAAATTAGATGGCATAGGAGGAGATATTTAGGATAAAATGTTCCTTTCTCGGTTATAGTAGACAGCAGCAGATAGCGTGGCCGAGCGGTCTAAGGCGCTGGATTAAGGCTCCAGTCTCTTCGGGGGCGTGGGTTCGAATCCCACCGCTGTCAAGGGAGTTTTTCCTGACACAAACCTAGAAGTGAGACAGTGGAGAGCCCTGGAGAAATATGCAAACCTGAGAGCCCCACAATGAACACAGTGCGATGTAAAATAGGACACTCAGTTGATTGACATACAACTTTGCAATCATATGGGTCTACTGAGGAGTAGAATCTGGAAGAAATTTAGATGGCATAGGAGGAGATATTTAGGATACAATTTTGTTTTCTCGGTTATAGCAGACAGCAGCAGATAGCGTGGCCGAGCGGTCTAAGCCGCTGGATTAAGGCTCCAGTCTCTTCGGGGGCGTGCGTTCGAATCCCACCGCTGTCAAGGGAGTTTTTCCTGACACAAACCTAGAAGTGAGACAGTGGAGAGCCCTGGAGAAATATGCAAACCTGAGAGCCCCACAATGAACACAGTGCGATGTAAAATAGGACACTCAGTTGATTGACATACAACTTTGCAATCATATGGGTCTACTGAGGAGTAGAATCTGGAAGAAATTTAGATGGCATAGGAGGAGATATTTAGGATACAATTTTGTTTTCTCGGTTATAGCAGACAGCAGCAGATAGCGTGGCCGAGCGGTCTAAGCCGCTGGATTAAGGCTCCAGTCTCTTCGGGGGCGTGCGTTCGAATCCCACCGCTGTCAAGGGAGTTTTTCCTGACACAGACAAAGAAGTGAGAGAGTGGAGAGCCCTGGAGAAATATGCAAACCTGAGAGCCCCACAATGAACACAGTGCAACGTAAAATAGGATACTCAGTTGATTGACATACAACTTTGCAATCATATGGGTCTACTGAGGAGTAAAATCTGGAGGAGTTGGAGAACAATCAAATGGCGTATGAGGAAACATTTAGGTTTCAACTTTGCTTTCTCAATTAGAGCAGACAGCAGCAGATAGCGTGGCCGAGTGGTCTAAGGCGCTGGATTAAGGCTCCAGTCTCTTCGGAGGCGTGGGTTCGAATCCCACCGCTGTCAAGGGAGATTTTCCTGACACAGACCAAGAAGTGAGACAGTGGAGAGCCCTGGAGAAATATGCAAACCTGAGAGCTCCACAATGAACACAGTGGGACGTGAAATAGGACAATCAGTTGATTGACATTCAACTTTGCAATCATTTGGGTCTACTGAGGAGTAGAATCTGGAAGAAAATTAGATGGCATAGGAGGAGACATTTAGGATAAAATGTTCCTTTCTCGGTTATAGTAGACAGCAGCAGATAGCGTGGCCGAGCGGTCTAAGGCGCTGGATTAAGGCTCCAGTCTCTTCCGTGGCGTGGGTTCGAATCCCACCGCTGACAAGGGACTTTTTCCTGACACAAACCTAGAAGTGAGACAGTGGAGAGCCCTGGAGAAATATGCAAACCTGAGAGCCCCACAATGAACACAGTGCGACGTAAAATAGGACACTCAGTTGATTGACATACAACTTTGCAATCATATGGGTCTACTGAGGAGTAGAATCTGGAAGAAATTTAGATGGCATAGGAGGAGATATTTAGGATACAATTTTGTTTTCTCGGTTATAGTAGACAGCAGCAGATAGCGTGGCCGAGCGGTCTAAGCCGCTGGATTAAGGCTCCAGTCTCTTCGGGGGCGTGCGTTCGAATCCCACCGCTGTCAAGGGAGTTTTTCCTGACACAGACAAAGAAGTGAGAGAGTGGAGAGCCCTGGAGAAATATGCAAACCTGAGAGCCCCACAATGAACACAGTGGGACGTGAAATAGGACACTCAGTTGATTGACATACAACTTTGCAATCATATGGGTCTACTGAGGAGTAAAATCTGGAGGAGTTGGAGAACAATCAAATGGCTTATGAGGAAACATTTAGGTTTCAACTTTGCTTTCTCTGTTATAGTAGACAGCAGCAGATAGCGTGGCCGAGCGGTCTAAGACGCTGGATTAAGGCTCCAGTCTCTTCGGGGACGTGGGTTTGAATCCCACCGCTGTCAAGGGAGTTTTTCCTGACACAGACCTAGAAGTGAGACAGTGGAGAGCCCTGGAGAAATATGCAAACCTGAGAGCTCCACAATGAACACAGTGGGACGTGAAATAGGACACTCAGTTGATTGACATTCAACTTTGCAATCATTTGGTTCTACTGAGGAGTAGAATCTGGAAGAAAATTAGATGGCATAGGAGGAGATATTTAGGATACAATTTTGCTTTCTCGGTTACAGTAGACAGCAGCAGATAGCGTGGCCGAGCGGTCTAAGGCGCTGGATTAAGGCTCCAGTCTCTTCGGGGGCGTGGGTTCGAATCCCACCGCTGTCAAGGGAGTTTTTCCTGACACAGACCAAGAAGTGAGACGGTGGAGAGCCCTGGAGAAATCTGCAAAACTGAGAGCTCCACAATGAACACAGTGATGTTAAATAGGACTCTCAGTTGATTGACATACAACTTTGCAATCATTTGGGTCTACTGAGGAGTAGAATCTGAAAGAAAATTAGCTGGCATAGGAGGAGATATTTAGGATAAAATTTTGCTTTCTCTGTTATAGTAGACAGCAGCAGATAGCGTGGCCGAGCGGTCTAAGGCGCTGGATTAAGGCTCCAGTCTCTTCGGGGGCGTGGGTTCGAATCCCACCGCTGTCAAGGGAGTTTTTCCTGACACAGACCTAGAAGTGAGACAGTGGAGAGCCCTGGAGAAATATGCAAACCTGAGAGCTCCACAATGAACACAGTGGGACGTGAAATAGGACAATCAGTTGATTGACATTCAACTTTGCAATCATTTGGGTCTACTGAGGAGTAGAATCTGGAAGAAAATTAGATGGCATAGGAGGAGATATTTAGGATAAAATTTTCCTTTCTCGGTTATGGTAGACAGCAGCAGATAGCGTGGCCGAGCGGTCTAAGGCGCTGGATTAAGGCTCCAGTCTCTTCGGGGGCGTGGGTTCGAATCCCACCGCTGTCAAGGGAGTTTTTCCTGACACAAACCTAGAAGTGAGACAGTGGAGAGCCCTGGAGAAATATGCAAACCTGAGAGCCCCACAATGAACACAGTGATGTTAAATAGGACTCTCAGTTGATTGACATACAACTTTGCAATCATTTGGGTCTACTGAGGAGTAGAATCTGAAAGAAAATTAGCTGGCATAGGAGGAGATATTTAGGATAAAATTTTGCTTTCTCTGTTATAGTAGACAGCAGCAGATAGCGTGGCCGAGCGGTCTAAGCCGCTGGATTAAGGCTCCAGTCTCTTCGGGGGCGTGCGTTCGAATCCCACCGCTGTCAAGGGAGTTTTTCCTGACACAGACAAAGAAGTGAGAGAGTGGAGAGCCCTGGAGAAATATGCAAACCTGAGAGCCCCACAATGAACACAGTGCAACGTAAAATAGGACACTCAGTTGATTGACATACAACTTTGCAATCATATGGGTCTACTGAGGAGTAAAATCTGGAGGAGTTGGAGAACAATCAAATGGCTTATGAGGAAACATTTAGGTTTCAACTTTGCTTTCTCAATTACAGCAGATAGCAGCAGATAGCGTGGCCGAGTGGTCTAAGGCGCTGGATTAAGGCTCCAGTCTCTTCGGGGGCGTGGGTTCGAATCCCACCGCTGTCAAGGGAGTTTTTCCTGACACAGACCAAGAAGTGAGACGGTGGAAAGCCCTGGAGAAATCTGCAAAACTGAGAGCTCCACAATGAACACAGTGATGTTAAATAGGACTCTCAGTTGATTCACATACAACTTTGCAATCATTTGGGTCTACTGAGGAGTAGAATCTGGAAGAAAATTATATGGCATAGGAGGAGATATTTAGGATAAAATGTTGCTTTCTCGGTTATAGTAGACAGCAGCAGATAGCGTGGCCGAGCGGTCTAAGGCGCTCGATTAAGGCTCCAGTCTCTTCGGGGGCATGGGTTCGAATCCCACCGCTGTCAAGGGAGTTTTTCCTGACACAGACCTAGAAGTGAGACAGTGGAGAGCCCTGGAGAAATATGCAAACCTGAGAGCTCCACAATGAACACAGTGCGACGTGAAATAGGACACTCAGTTGATTGACATTCAACTTTGCAATCATTTGGGTCTACTGAGGAGTAGATTCTGGAAGAAAATTAGATGGCATAGGAGGAGATATTTAGGATACAATTTTGCTTTCTCGGTTATAGTAGACAGCAGCAGATAGCGTGGCCGAGCGGTCTAAGGCGCTGGATTAAGGCTCCAGTCTCTTCGGGGGCGTGGGTTCGAATCCCACCGCTGTCAAGGGAGTTTTTCCTGACACAGACCTAGAAGTGAGACAGTGGAGAGCCCTGGAGAAATATGCAAACCTGAGAGCTCCACAATGAACACAGTGGGACGTGAAATAGGACACTCAGTTGATTGACATTCAACTTTGCAATCATTTGGTTCTACTGAGGAGTAGAATCTGGAAGAAAATTAGATGGCATAGGAGGAGATATTTAGGATACAATTTTGCTTTCTCGGTTACAGTAGACAGCAGCAGATAGCGTGGCCGAGCGGTCTAAGGCGCTGGATTAAGGCTCCAGTCTCTTCGGGGGCGTGGGTTCGAATCCCACCGCTGTCACGGGAGTTTTTCCTGACACAGACCAAGAAGTGAGACGGTGGAGATCCCTGGAGAAATCTGCAAAACTGAGAGCTCCACAATGAACACAGTGATGTTAAATAGGACTCTCAGTTGATTGACATACAACTTTGCAATCATTTGGGTCTACTGAGGAGTAGAATCTGAAAGAAAATTAGCTGGCATAGGAGGAGATATTTAGGATAACATTTTGCTTTCTCTGTTATAGTAGACAGCAGCAGATAGCGTGGCCGAGCGGTCTAAGGCGCTGGATTAAGGCTCCAGTCTCTTCGGGGGCGTGGGTTCGAATCCCACCGCTGTCAAGGGAGTTTTTCCTGACACAGACCTAGAAGTGAGACAGTGGAGAGCCCTGGAGAAATATGCAAACCTGAGAGCTCCACAATGAACACAGTGGGACGTGAAATAGGACAATCAGTTGATTGACATTCAACTTTGCAATCATTTGGGTCTACTGAGGAGTAGAATCTGGAAGATAATTAGATGGCATAGGAGGAGATATTTAGGATAAAATGTTCCTTTCTCGGTTATAGTAGACAGCAGCAGATAGCGTGGCCGAGCGGTCTAAGGCGCTGGATTAAGGCTCCAGTCTCTTCGGGGGCGTGGGTTCGAATCCCACCGCTGTCAAGGGAGTTTTTCCTGACACAAACCTAGAAGTGAGACAGTGGAGAGCCCTGGAGAAATATGCAAACCTGAGAGCCCCACAATGAACACAGTGCGATGTAAAATAGGACACTCAGTTGATTGACATACAACTTTGCAATCATATGGGTCTACTGAGGAGTAGAATCTGGAAGAAATTTAGATGGCATAGGAGGAGATATTTAGGATACAATTTTGTTTTCTCGGTTATAGCAGACAGCAGCAGATAGCGTGGCCGAGCGGTCTAAGCCGCTGGATTAAGGCTCCAGTCTCTTCGGGGGCGTGCGTTCGAATCCCACCGCTGTCAAGGGAGTTTTTCCTGACACAAACCTAGAAGTGAGACAGTGGAGAGCCCTGGAGAAATATGCAAACCTGAGAGCCCCACAATGAACACAGTGCGATGTAAAATAGGACACTCAGTTGATTGACATACAACTTTGCAATCATATGGGTCTACTGAGGAGTAGAATCTGGAAGAAATTTAGATGGCATAGGAGGAGATATTTAGGATACAATTTTGTTTTCTCGGTTATAGCAGACAGCAGCAGATAGCGTGGCCGAGCGGTCTAAGCCGCTGGATTAAGGCTCCAGTCTCTTCGGGGGCGTGCGTTCGAATCCCACCGCTGTCAAGGGAGTTTTTCCGGACACAGACAAAGAAGTGAGAGAGTGGAGAGCCCTGGAGAAATATGCAAACCTGAGAGCCCCACAATGAACACAGTGCAACGTAAAATAGGATACTCAGTTGATTGACATACAACTTTGCAATCATATGGGTCTACTGAGGAGTAAAATCTGGAGGAGTTGGAGAACAATCAAATGGCGTATGAGGAAACATTTAGGTTTCAACTTTGCTTTCTCAATTAGAGCAGACAGCAGCAGATAGCGTGGCCGAGTGGTCTAAGGCGCTGGATTAAGGCTCCAGTCTCTTCGGAGGCGTGGGTTCGAATCCCACCGCTGTCAAGGGAGATTTTCCTGACACAGACCAAGAAGTGAGACAGTGGAGAGCCCTGGAGAAATATGCAAACCTGAGAGCTCCACAATGAACACAGTGGGACGTGAAATAGGACAATCAGTTGATTGACATTCAACTTTGCAATCATTTGGGTCTACTGAGGAGTAGAATCTGGAAGAAAATTAGATGGCATAGGAGGAGACATTTAGGATAAAATGTTCCTTTCTCGGTTATAGTAGACAGCAGCAGATAGCGTGGCCGAGCGGTCTAAGGCGCTGGATTAAGGCTCCAGTCTCTTCCGTGGCGTGGGTTCGAATCCCACCGCTGACAAGGGACTTTTTCCTGACACAAACCTAGAAGTGAGACAGTGGAGAGCCCTGGAGAAATATGCAAACCTGAGAGCCCCACAATGAACACAGTGCGACGTAAAATAGGACACTCAGTTGATTGACATACAACTTTGCAATCATATGGGTCTACTGAGGAGTAGAATCTGGAAGAAATTTAGATGGCATAGGAGGAGATATTTAGGATACAATTTTGTTTTCTCGGTTATAGTAGACAGCAGCAGATAGCGTGGCCGAGCGGTCTAAGCCGCTGGATTAAGGCTCCAGTCTCTTCGGGGGCGTGCGTTCGAATCCCACCGCTGTCAAGGGAGTTTTTCCTGACACAGACAAAGAAGTGAGAGAGTGGAGAGCCCTGGAGAAATATGCAAACCTGAGAGCCCCACAATGAACACAGTGGGACGTGAAATAGGACACTCAGTTGATTGACATACAACTTTGCAATCATATGGGTCTACTGAGGAGTAAAATCTGGAGGAGTTGGAGAACAATCAAATGGCTTATGAGGAAACATTTAGGTTTCAACTTTGCTTTCTCTGTTATAGTAGACAGCAGCAGATAGCGTGGCCGAGCGGTCTAAGACGCTGGATTAAGGCTCCAGTCTCTTCGGGGGCGTGGGTTTGAATCCCACCGCTGTCAAGGGAGTTTTTCCTGACACAGACCTAGAAGTGAGACAGTGGAGAGCCCTGGAGAAATATGCAAACCTGAGAGCTCCACAATGAACACAGTGGTACGTGAAATAGGACACTCAGTTGATTGACATTCAACTTTGCAATCATTTGGGTCTACTGAGGAGTAAAATCTGGAGGAGTTGGAGAACAATCAAATGGCGTATGAGGAAACATTTAGGTTTCAACTTTGCTTTCTCAATTAGAGCAGACAGCAGCAGATAGCGTGGCTGAGTGGTCTAAGTTGCTGGATTAAGGCTCCAGTCTCTTCGGGGGCGTGGGTTCGAATCCCACCGCTGTCAAGGGAGTTTTTCCTGACACAGACCAAGAAGTGAGACGGTGGAGATCCCTGGAGAAATCTGAAAAACTGAGAGCTCCACAATGAACACACTGAGGTTAAATAGGACTCTCAGTTGATTGACATACAACTTTGCAATCATTTGGGTCTACCGAGGAGTAGAATCTGAAAGAAAATTAGCTGGCATAGGAGGAGATATTTAGGATAAAATTTTGCTTTCTCTGTTATAGTAGACAGCAGCAGATAGCGTGGCCGAGCGGTCTAAGACGCTGGATTAAGGCTCCAGTCTCTTCGGGGGCGTGGGTTTGAATCCCACCGCTGTCAAGGGAGTTTTTCCTGACACAGACCTAGAAGTGAGACAGTGGAGAGCCCTGGAGAAATATGCAAAACTGAGAGCTCCACAATGAACACACTGATGTTAAATAGGACTCTCAGTTGATTGACATACAACTTTGCAATCATTTGGGTCTACTGAGGAGTAGAATCTGACAGAAAATTAGCTGGCATAGGAGGAGATATTTAGGATAAAATGTTGCTTTCCCTGTTATAGTAGACAGCAGCACATAGCATGGCCGAGTGGTCTAAGGCGCTGGATTAAGGCTCCAGTCTCTTCGGGGGCGTGGGTTCGAATACCACCGCTGTCAAGGGAGTATTTCCTGACACAGACCAAGAAGTGAGACAGTGGAGAGCCCTGGAGAAATCTGCAAAACTGAGAGCTCCACAATGAACACAGTGATGTTAAATAGGACTCTCAGTTGATTGACATACAACTTTGCAATCATTTGGGTCTACTGAGGAGTAGAATCTGAAAGAAAATTAGCTGGCATAGGAGGAGATATTTAGGATAAAATGTTGCTTTCTCTGTTATAGTAGACAGCAGCAGATAGCGTGGCTGAGCGGTCTAAACCGCTGGATTAAGGCTCCAGTCTCTTCGGGGGCGTGGGTTCGAATCCCACTGCTGTCAAGGGAGTTTTTCCTGACACAGACCTAGAAGTGAGACAGTGGAGAGCCCTTGAGAAATATGCAAAACTGAGAGCTCCACAATGAACACACTGATGTTAAATAGGACTCTCAGTTGATTGACATACAACTTTGCAATCATTTGGGTCTACTGAGGAGTAGAATCTGGAAGAAAATTAGCTGGCATAGGAGGAGATATTTAGGATAAAATTTTGCTTTCTCGGTTATAGTAGACAGCAGCAGATAGCGTGGCCGAGCGGTCTAAGGCGCTGGATTAAGGCTCCAGTCTCTTCGGGGGCGTGGGTTCGAATCCCACCGCTGTCAAGGGAGTTTTTCCTGACAGACCTAGAAGTGAGACAGTGGAGAGCCCTGGAGAAATATGCAAACCTGAGAGCTCCACAATGAACACAGTGGGACGTGAAATAGGACACTCAGTTGATTGACATTCAACTTTGCAATCATTTGGTTCTACTGAGGAGTAGAATCTGGAAGAATATTAGATGGCATAGGAGGAGATATTTAGGATAAAATTTTGCTTTCTCTGTTATAGTAGACAGCAGCAGATAGCGTGGCTGAGCGGTCTAAGGCGCTGGATTAAGGCTCCAGTCTCTTCGGGGGCGTGGGTTCGAATCCCACCGCTGTCAAGGGAGTTTTTCCTGACACAGACCTAGAAGTGAGACAGTGGAGAGCCCTGGAGAAATATGCAAACCTGAGAGCTCCACAATGAACACAGTGGGACGTGAAATAGGACACTCAGTTGATTGACAATCAACTTTGCAATCATTTGGGTCTACTGAGGAGTAAAATCTGGAGGAGTTGGAGAACAATCAAATGGCGTATGAGGAAACATTTAGGTTTCAACTTTGCTTTCTCAATTAGAGCAGACAGCAGCAGATAGCGTGGCTGAGTGGTCTAAATTGCTGGATTAAGGCTCCAGTCTCTTCGGGGGCGTGGGTTTGAATCCCACCGCTGTCAAGGGAGTTTTTCCTGACACAGACCTAGAAGTGAGACGGTGGAGATCCCTGGAGAAATCTGAAAAACTGAGAGCTCCACAATGAACACACTGATGTTAAATAGCACTCTCAGTTGATTGACATACAACTTTGCAATCATTTGGGTCTACTGAGGAGTAGAATCTGAAAGAAAATTAGCTGGCATAGGAGGAGATATTTAGGATAAAATTTTGCTTTCTCTGTTATAGTAGACAGCAGCAGATAGCGTGGCCGAGCGGTCTAAGACGCTGGATTAAGGCTCCAGTCTCTTCGGGGGCGTGGGTTTGAATCCCACCGCTGTCAAGGGAGTTTTTCCTGACACAGACCTAGAAGTGAGACAGTGGAGAGCCCTGGAGAAATATGCAAACCTGAGAGCTCCACAATGAACACAGTGGTACGTGAAATAGGACACTCAGTTGATTGACATTCAACTTTGCAATCATTTGGGTCTACTGAGGAGTAAAATCTGGAGGAGTTGGAGAACAATCAAATGGCGTATGAGGAAACATTTAGGTTTCAACTTTGCTTTCTCAATTAGAGCAGACAGCAGCAGATAGCGTGGCTGAGTGGTCTAAGTTGCTGGATTAAGGCTCCAGTCTCTTCGGGGGCGTGGGTTCGAATCCCACCGCTGTCAAGGGAGTTTTTCCTGACACAGACCAAGAAGTGAGACGGTGGAGATCCCTGGAGAAATCTGAAAAACTGAGAGCTCCACAATGAACACACTGAGGTTAAATAGGACTCTCAGTTGATTGACATACAACTTTGCAATCATTTGGGTCTACTGAGGAGTAGAATCTGAAAGAAAATTAGCTGGCATAGGAGGAGATATTTAGGATAAAATTTTGCTTTCTCTGTTATAGTAGACAGCAGCAGATAGCGTGGCCGAGCGGTCTAAGACGCTGGATTAAGGCTCCAGTCTCTTCGGGGGCGTGGGTTTGAATCCCACCGCTGTCAAGGGAGTTTTTCCTGACACAGACCTAGAAGTGAGACAGTGGAGAGCCCTGGAGAAATATGCAAAACTGAGAGCTCCACAATGAACACACTGATGTTAAATAGGACTCTCAGTTGATTGACATACAACTTTGCAATCATTTGGGTCTACTGAGGAGTAGAATCTGACAGAAAATTAGCTGGCATAGGAGGAGATATTTAGGATAAAATGTTGCTTTCCCTGTTATAGTAGACAGCAGCACATAGCATGGCCGAGCGGTCTAAGGCGCTGGATTAAGGCTCCAGTCTCTTCGGGGGCGTGGGTTCGAATCCCACCGCTATCAAGGGAGTTTTTACTGACACAGACCAAGAAGTGAGACAGTGGAGAGCCCTGGAGAAATCTGCAAAACTGAGAGCTCCACAATGAACACAGTGGGACGTGAAATAGGACTCTCAGTTGATTGACATACAATTTTGCAATCATTTGGTTCTACTGAGGAGTAGAATCTGGAAGAATATTAGATGGCATAGGAGGAGATATTTAGGATAAAATTTTGCTTTCTCTGTTATAGTAGACAGCAGCAGATAGCGTGGCTGAGCGGTCTAAGGCGCTGGATTAAGGCTCCAGTCTCTTCGGTGGCGTGGGTTCGAATCCCACCGCTGTCAATGGAGTTTTTCCTGACACAGACCTAGAAGTGAGACAGTGGAGAGCCCTGGAGAAATATGCAAACCTGAGAGCTCCACAATGAACACAGTGGGACGTGAAATAGGACACTCAGTTGATTGACATTCAACTTTGCAATCATTTGGGTCTAATGAGGAGTAGAATCTGGAAGAAAATTAGATGGCATAGGAGGAGATATTTAGGATACAATTTTGCTTTCTCGGTTATAGTAGACAGCAGCAGATAGCGTGGCCGAGCGGTCTAAGGCGATGGATTAAGGCTCCAGTCTCTTCGGGGGCGTGGGTTCGAATCCCACCGCTGTCAATGGAGTTTTTCCTGACACAGACCTAGAAGTGAGACAGTGGAGAGCCCTGGAGAAATATGCAAACCTGAGAGCTCCACAATGAACACAGTGGGACGTGAAATAGGACAATCAGTTGATTGACATTCAACTTTGCAATCATTTGGGTCTACTGAGGAGTAGAATCTGGAAGAAAATTAGATGGCATAGGAGGAGATATTTAGGATAAAATTTTCCTTTCTCGGTTATGGTAGACAGCAGCAGATAGCGTGGCCGAGCGGTCTAAGGCGCTGGATTAAGGCTCCAGTCTCTTCGGGGGCGTGGGTTCGAATCCCACCGCTGTCAAGGGAGTTTTTCCTGACACAAACCTAGAAGTGAGACAGTGGAGAGCCCTGGAGAAATATGCAAACCTGAGAGCCCCACAATGAACACAGTGATGTTAAATAGGACTCTCAGTTGATTGACATACAACTTTGCAATCATTTGGGTCTACTGAGGAGTAGAATCTGAAAGAAAATTAGCTGGCATAGGAGGAGATATTTAGGATAAAATTTTGCTTTCTCTGTTATAGTAGACAGCAGCAGATAGCGTGGCCGAGCGGTCTAAGCCGCTGGATTAAGGCTCCAGTCTCTTCGGGGGCGTGCGTTCGAATCCCACCGCTGTCAAGGGAGTTTTTCCTGACACAGACAAAGAAGTGAGAGAGTGGAGAGCCCTGGAGAAATATGCAAACCTGAGAGCCCCACAATGAACACAGTGCAACGTAAAATAGGACACTCAGTTGATTGACATACAACTTTGCAATCATATGGGTCTACTGAGGAGTAAAATCTGGAGGAGTTGGAGAACAATCAAATGGCTTATGAGGAAACATTTAGGTTTCAACTTTGCTTTCTCAATTACAGCAGATAGCAGCAGATAGCGTGGCCGAGTGGTCTAAGGCGCTGGATTAAGGCTCCAGTCTCTTCGGGGGCGTGGGTTCGAATCCCACCGCTGTCAAGGGAGTTTTTCCTGACACAGACCAAGAAGTGAGACGGTGGAAAGCCCTGGAGAAATCTGCAAAACTGAGAGCTCCACAATGAACACAGTGATGTTAAATAGGACTCTCAGTTGATTCACATACAACTTTGCAATCATTTGGGTCTACTGAGGAGTAGAATCTGGAAGAAAATTATATGGCATAGGAGGAGATATTTAGGATAAAATGTTGCTTTCTCGGTTATAGTAGACAGCAGCAGATAGCGTGGCCGAGCGGTCTAAGGCGCTCGATTAAGGCTCCAGTCTCTTCGGGGGCATGGGTTCGAATCCCACCGCTGTCAAGGGAGTTTTTCCTGACACAGACCTAGAAGTGAGACAGTGGAGAGCCCTGGAGAAATATGCAAACCTGAGAGCTCCACAATGAACACAGTGCGACGTGAAATAGGACACTCAGTTGATTGACATTCAACTTTGCAATCATTTGGGTCTACTGAGGAGTAGAATCTGGAAGAAAATTAGATGGCATAGGAGGAGATATTTAGGATACAATTTTGCTTTCTCGGTTATAGTAGACAGCAGCAGATAGCGTGGCCGAGCGGTCTAAGGCGCTGGATTAAGGCTCCAGTCTCTTCGGGGGCGTGGGTTCGAATCCCACCGCTGTCAAGGGAGTTTTTCCTGACACAGACCTAGAAGTGAGACAGTGGAGAGCCCTGGAGAAATATGCAAACCTGAGAGCTCCACAATGAACACAGTGGGACGTGAAATAGGACACTCAGTTGATTGACATTCAACTTTGCAATCATTTGGTTCTACTGAGGAGTAGAATCTGGAAGAAAATTAGATGGCATAGGAGGAGATATTTAGGATACAATTTTGCTTTCTCGGTTACAGTAGACAGCAGCAGATAGCGTGGCCGAGCGGTCTAAGGCGCTGGATTAAGGCTCCAGTCTCTTCGGGGGCGTGGGTTCGAATCCCACCGCTGTCACGGGAGTTTTTCCTGACACAGACCAAGAAGTGAGACGGTGGAGATCCCTGGAGAAATCTGCAAAACTGAGAGCTCCACAATGAACACAGTGATGTTAAATAGGACTCTCAGTTGATTGACATACAACTTTGCAATCATTTGGGTCTACTGAGGAGTAGAATCTGAAAGAAAATTAGCTGGCATAGGAGGAGATATTTAGGATAACATTTTGCTTTCTCTGTTATAGTAGACAGCAGCAGATAGCGTGGCCGAGCGGTCTAAGGCGCTGGATTAAGGCTCCAGTCTCTTCGGGGGCGTGGGTTCGAATCCCACCGCTGTCAAGGGAGTTTTTCCTGACACAGACCTAGAAGTGAGACAGTGGAGAGCCCTGGAGAAATATGCAAACCTGAGAGCTCCACAATGAACACAGTGGGACGTGAAATAGGACAATCAGTTGATTGACATTCAACTTTGCAATCATTTGGGTCTACTGAGGAGTAGAATCTGGAAGATAATTAGATGGCATAGGAGGAGATATTTAGGATAAAATGTTCCTTTCTCGGTTATAGTAGACAGCAGCAGATAGCGTGGCCGAGCGGTCTAAGGCGCTGGATTAAGGCTCCAGTCTCTTCGGGGGCGTGGGTTCGAATCCCACCGCTGTCAAGGGAGTTTTTCCTGACACAAACCTAGAAGTGAGACAGTGGAGAGCCCTGGAGAAATATGCAAACCTGAGAGCCCCACAATGAACACAGTGCGATGTAAAATAGGACACTCAGTTGATTGACATACAACTTTGCAATCATATGGGTCTACTGAGGAGTAGAATCTGGAAGAAATTTAGATGGCATAGGAGGAGATATTTAGGATACAATTTTGTTTTCTCGGTTATAGCAGACAGCAGCAGATAGCGTGGCCGAGCGGTCTAAGCCGCTGGATTAAGGCTCCAGTCTCTTCGGGGGCGTGCGTTCGAATCCCACCGCTGTCAAGGGAGTTTTTCCTGACACAAACCTAGAAGTGAGACAGTGGAGAGCCCTGGAGAAATATGCAAACCTGAGAGCCCCACAATGAACACAGTGCGATGTAAAATAGGACACTCAGTTGATTGACATACAACTTTGCAATCATATGGGTCTACTGAGGAGTAGAATCTGGAAGAAATTTAGATGGCATAGGAGGAGATATTTAGGATACAATTTTGTTTTCTCGGTTATAGCAGACAGCAGCAGATAGCGTGGCCGAGCGGTCTAAGCCGCTGGATTAAGGCTCCAGTCTCTTCGGGGGCGTGCGTTCGAATCCCACCGCTGTCAAGGGAGTTTTTCCGGACACAGACAAAGAAGTGAGAGAGTGGAGAGCCCTGGAGAAATATGCAAACCTGAGAGCCCCACAATGAACACAGTGCAACGTAAAATAGGATACTCAGTTGATTGACATACAACTTTGCAATCATATGGGTCTACTGAGGAGTAAAATCTGGAGGAGTTGGAGAACAATCAAATGGCGTATGAGGAAACATTTAGGTTTCAACTTTGCTTTCTCAATTAGAGCAGACAGCAGCAGATAGCGTGGCCGAGTGGTCTAAGGCGCTGGATTAAGGCTCCAGTCTCTTCGGAGGCGTGGGTTCGAATCCCACCGCTGTCAAGGGAGATTTTCCTGACACAGACCAAGAAGTGAGACAGTGGAGAGCCCTGGAGAAATATGCAAACCTGAGAGCTCCACAATGAACACAGTGGGACGTGAAATAGGACAATCAGTTGATTGACATTCAACTTTGCAATCATTTGGGTCTACTGAGGAGTAGAATCTGGAAGAAAATTAGATGGCATAGGAGGAGACATTTAGGATAAAATGTTCCTTTCTCGGTTATAGTAGACAGCAGCAGATAGCGTGGCCGAGCGGTCTAAGGCGCTGGATTAAGGCTCCAGTCTCTTCCGTGGCGTGGGTTCGAATCCCACCGCTGACAAGGGACTTTTTCCTGACACAAACCTAGAAGTGAGACAGTGGAGAGCCCTGGAGAAATATGCAAACCTGAGAGCCCCACAATGAACACAGTGCGACGTAAAATAGGACACTCAGTTGATTGACATACAACTTTGCAATCATATGGGTCTACTGAGGAGTAGAATCTGGAAGAAATTTAGATGGCATAGGAGGAGATATTTAGGATACAATTTTGTTTTCTCGGTTATAGTAGACAGCAGCAGATAGCGTGGCCGAGCGGTCTAAGCCGCTGGATTAAGGCTCCAGTCTCTTCGGGGGCGTGCGTTCGAATCCCACCGCTGTCAAGGGAGTTTTTCCTGACACAGACAAAGAAGTGAGAGAGTGGAGAGCCCTGGAGAAATATGCAAACCTGAGAGCCCCACAATGAACACAGTGGGACGTGAAATAGGACACTCAGTTGATTGACATACAACTTTGCAATCATATGGGTCTACTGAGGAGTAAAATCTGGAGGAGTTGGAGAACAATCAAATGGCTTATGAGGAAACATTTAGGTTTCAACTTTGCTTTCTCTGTTATAGTAGACAGCAGCAGATAGCGTGGCCGAGCGGTCTAAGACGCTGGATTAAGGCTCCAGTCTCTTCGGGGGCGTGGGTTTGAATCCCACCGCTGTCAAGGGAGTTTTTCCTGACACAGACCTAGAAGTGAGACAGTGGAGAGCCCTGGAGAAATATGCAAACCTGAGAGCTCCACAATGAACACAGTGGTACGTGAAATAGGACACTCAGTTGATTGACATTCAACTTTGCAATCATTTGGGTCTACTGAGGAGTAAAATCTGGAGGAGTTGGAGAACAATCAAATGGCGTATGAGGAAACATTTAGGTTTCAACTTTGCTTTCTCAATTAGAGCAGACAGCAGCAGATAGCGTGGCTGAGTGGTCTAAGTTGCTGGATTAAGGCTCCAGTCTCTTCGGGGGCGTGGGTTCGAATCCCACCGCTGTCAAGGGAGTTTTTCCTGACACAGACCAAGAAGTGAGACGGTGGAGATCCCTGGAGAAATCTGAAAAACTGAGAGCTCCACAATGAACACACTGAGGTTAAATAGGACTCTCAGTTGATTGACATACAACTTTGCAATCATTTGGGTCTACCGAGGAGTAGAATCTGAAAGAAAATTAGCTGGCATAGGAGGAGATATTTAGGATAAAATTTTGCTTTCTCTGTTATAGTAGACAGCAGCAGATAGCGTGGCCGAGCGGTCTAAGACGCTGGATTAAGGCTCCAGTCTCTTCGGGGGCGTGGGTTTGAATCCCACCGCTGTCAAGGGAGTTTTTCCTGACACAGACCTAGAAGTGAGACAGTGGAGAGCCCTGGAGAAATATGCAAAACTGAGAGCTCCACAATGAACACACTGATGTTAAATAGGACTCTCAGTTGATTGACATACAACTTTGCAATCATTTGGGTCTACTGAGGAGTAGAATCTGACAGAAAATTAGCTGGCATAGGAGGAGATATTTAGGATAAAATGTTGCTTTCCCTGTTATAGTAGACAGCAGCACATAGCATGGCCGAGTGGTCTAAGGCGCTGGATTAAGGCTCCAGTCTCTTCGGGGGCGTGGGTTCGAATACCACCGCTGTCAAGGGAGTATTTCCTGACACAGACCAAGAAGTGAGACAGTGGAGAGCCCTGGAGAAATCTGCAAAACTGAGAGCTCCACAATGAACACAGTGATGTTAAATAGGACTCTCAGTTGATTGACATACAACTTTGCAATCATTTGGGTCTACTGAGGAGTAGAATCTGAAAGAAAATTAGCTGGCATAGGAGGAGATATTTAGGATAAAATGTTGCTTTCTCTGTTATAGTAGACAGCAGCAGATAGCGTGGCTGAGCGGTCTAAACCGCTGGATTAAGGCTCCAGTCTCTTCGGGGGCGTGGGTTCGAATCCCACTGCTGTCAAGGGAGTTTTTCCTGACACAGACCTAGAAGTGAGACAGTGGAGAGCCCTTGAGAAATATGCAAAACTGAGAGCTCCACAATGAACACACTGATGTTAAATAGGACTCTCAGTTGATTGACATACAACTTTGCAATCATTTGGGTCTACTGAGGAGTAGAATCTGGAAGAAAATTAGCTGGCATAGGAGGAGATATTTAGGATAAAATTTTGCTTTCTCGGTTATAGTAGACAGCAGCAGATAGCGTGGCCGAGCGGTCTAAGGCGCTGGATTAAGGCTCCAGTCTCTTCGGGGGCGTGGGTTCGAATCCCACCGCTGTCAAGGGAGTTTTTCCTGACAGACCTAGAAGTGAGACAGTGGAGAGCCCTGGAGAAATATGCAAACCTGAGAGCTCCACAATGAACACAGTGGGACGTGAAATAGGACACTCAGTTGATTGACATTCAACTTTGCAATCATTTGGTTCTACTGAGGAGTAGAATCTGGAAGAATATTAGATGGCATAGGAGGAGATATTTAGGATAAAATTTTGCTTTCTCTGTTATAGTAGACAGCAGCAGATAGCGTGGCTGAGCGGTCTAAGGCGCTGGATTAAGGCTCCAGTCTCTTCGGGGGCGTGGGTTCGAATCCCACCGCTGTCAAGGGAGTTTTTCCTGACACAGACCTAGAAGTGAGACAGTGGAGAGCCCTGGAGAAATATGCAAACCTGAGAGCTCCACAATGAACACAGTGGGACGTGAAATAGGACACTCAGTTGATTGACAATCAACTTTGCAATCATTTGGGTCTACTGAGGAGTAAAATCTGGAGGAGTTGGAGAACAATCAAATGGCGTATGAGGAAACATTTAGGTTTCAACTTTGCTTTCTCAATTAGAGCAGACAGCAGCAGATAGCGTGGCTGAGTGGTCTAAATTGCTGGATTAAGGCTCCAGTCTCTTCGGGGGCGTGGGTTTGAATCCCACCGCTGTCAAGGGAGTTTTTCCTGACACAGACCTAGAAGTGAGACGGTGGAGATCCCTGGAGAAATCTGAAAAACTGAGAGCTCCACAATGAACACACTGATGTTAAATAGCACTCTCAGTTGATTGACATACAACTTTGCAATCATTTGGGTCTACTGAGGAGTAGAATCTGAAAGAAAATTAGCTGGCATAGGAGGAGATATTTAGGATAAAATTTTGCTTTCTCTGTTATAGTAGACAGCAGCAGATAGCGTGGCCGAGCGGTCTAAGACGCTGGATTAAGGCTCCAGTCTCTTCGGGGGCGTGGGTTTGAATCCCACCGCTGTCAAGGGAGTTTTTCCTGACACAGACCTAGAAGTGAGACAGTGGAGAGCCCTGGAGAAATATGCAAACCTGAGAGCTCCACAATGAACACAGTGGTACGTGAAATAGGACACTCAGTTGATTGACATTCAACTTTGCAATCATTTGGGTCTACTGAGGAGTAAAATCTGGAGGAGTTGGAGAACAATCAAATGGCGTATGAGGAAACATTTAGGTTTCAACTTTGCTTTCTCAATTAGAGCAGACAGCAGCAGATAGCGTGGCTGAGTGGTCTAAGTTGCTGGATTAAGGCTCCAGTCTCTTCGGGGGCGTGGGTTCGAATCCCACCGCTGTCAAGGGAGTTTTTCCTGACACAGACCAAGAAGTGAGACGGTGGAGATCCCTGGAGAAATCTGAAAAACTGAGAGCTCCACAATGAACACACTGAGGTTAAATAGGACTCTCAGTTGATTGACATACAACTTTGCAATCATTTGGGTCTACTGAGGAGTAGAATCTGAAAGAAAATTAGCTGGCATAGGAGGAGATATTTAGGATAAAATTTTGCTTTCTCTGTTATAGTAGACAGCAGCAGATAGCGTGGCCGAGCGGTCTAAGACGCTGGATTAAGGCTCCAGTCTCTTCGGGGGCGTGGGTTTGAATCCCACCGCTGTCAAGGGAGTTTTTCCTGACACAGACCTAGAAGTGAGACAGTGGAGAGCCCTGGAGAAATATGCAAAACTGAGAGCTCCACAATGAACACACTGATGTTAAATAGGACTCTCAGTTGATTGACATACAACTTTGCAATCATTTGGGTCTACTGAGGAGTAGAATCTGACAGAAAATTAGCTGGCATAGGAGGAGATATTTAGGATAAAATGTTGCTTTCCCTGTTATAGTAGACAGCAGCACATAGCATGGCCGAGCGGTCTAAGGCGCTGGATTAAGGCTCCAGTCTCTTCGGGGGCGTGGGTTCGAATCCCACCGCTATCAAGGGAGTTTTTACTGACACAGACCAAGAAGTGAGACAGTGGAGAGCCCTGGAGAAATCTGCAAAACTGAGAGCTCCACAATGAACACAGTGGGACGTGAAATAGGACTCTCAGTTGATTGACATACAATTTTGCAATCATTTGGTTCTACTGAGGAGTAGAATCTGGAAGAATATTAGATGGCATAGGAGGAGATATTTAGGATAAAATTTTGCTTTCTCTGTTATAGTAGACAGCAGCAGATAGCGTGGCTGAGCGGTCTAAGGCGCTGGATTAAGGCTCCAGTCTCTTCGGTGGCGTGGGTTCGAATCCCACCGCTGTCAATGGAGTTTTTCCTGACACAGACCTAGAAGTGAGACAGTGGAGAGCCCTGGAGAAATATGCAAACCTGAGAGCTCCACAATGAACACAGTGGGACGTGAAATAGGACACTCAGTTGATTGACATTCAACTTTGCAATCATTTGGGTCTAATGAGGAGTAGAATCTGGAAGAAAATTAGATGGCATAGGAGGAGATATTTAGGATACAATTTTGCTTTCTCGGTTATAGTAGACAGCAGCAGATAGCGTGGCCGAGCGGTCTAAGGCGATGGATTAAGGCTCCAGTCTCTTCGGGGGCGTGGGTTCGAATCCCACCGCTGTCAATGGAGTTTTTCCTGACACAGACCTAGAAGTGAGACAGTGGAGAGCCCTGGAGAAATATGCAAACCTGAGAGCTCCACAATGAACACAGTGGGACGTGAAATAGGACACTCAGTTGATTGACATTCAACTTTGCAATCATTTGGGTCTACTGAGGAGTAGAATCTGGAAGAAAATTAAATGGCATAGGAGGAGATATTTAGGATACAATTTGGCTTTCTCGGTTATAGTAGACAGCAGCAGATAGCGTGGCCGAGAGGTCTAAGGCGCTGGATTAAGGCTCCAGTCTCTGCGGGGGCGTGGGTTCGAATCCCACCGCTGTCAAGGGAGTTTTTCCTGACACAGACCAAGAAGTGATCGATAGCAGAGATCCTGATTTTCTTACGGCATTGATTGATTAATTGATTTAAAACTTTTTTATCAGATTGCAGTACGGCTCAATCGCCTCGCCGACAAGTTAAATGCGTTATCTATAGGCTAATTTTAAGTCCCTCATTACCTCAATCAATCAGATTATATTTCTTTAAACTTGCCTGCTGGCAGTAGGTTTATGGATTGAATAATCAAATGAGATCTTGCTTGCGAAAATAATTAGTTAAACTCTTATACAGAATAAGGATACGGCTCTCTTACCCATTGATTGATGTATGGTGGATCTTTTACTTATCTGCACTGTGGTGTAACGGTTTCTTCTTTTGACTTTCACGCAGACGTTCGAATCCTAGTCTTTTCCTTCTTTTTGCAATGTAGGAATAATTCAATTTGGTGCACGTTGAGAGCTATATAAAGAATGACATCCTCAATGCATGTAGATTTATAATATTTTAACTTAAAACTAGGCTACTTTTGCGTATAATCATTAATATTCCAAAAAATTATATTGGAAACGCGGGGTTTCGAACACCGGTCGCCCGGTTGCCAGGATTGAGCACTACCGCTGCGCCACTGTGCCAGATGGGATAAATTCATTGTTTATACATTAATGAACGAGAGACCCGTGTTTAGAATATTTTTTCTTTTGAATGAAGTTTTATCTCTTTATTCTCAAATGCATTAATGTGACGTCAACGGCTCATTCAATTTCTCAAATACGTCAAACAGCGCATCTCATCTGACATTTTAATCCCAGTTACAATATCACACAAAATCCACAATCCACGCATAGACACTTCAATTTTATGCTTGAATGAAACAAAATCCAGGCGCTCCTCTCCTTCCTCGCTCCTCATCCACAGCGGAGAATATGAAAGGAATCAGAGCCAAACGAGCGATAGGTTTCAATCATTAAGGATATCCCCGCCGGATTCACATTTGCAATGCTGCGCGTTGTTAAAATAACCACATAATGTGTACATCGCACCTAGCGAGCGCCATGGTATATATAATGTGCATTATTTAGGACAAAGTGAATTTAGTATCAGCATTTTGGGTCTATTTTACATTTCAAAAGCCCCCTCTGGAAGAATGGAGCACAAAAACGTAATTCAGAATGGTATAATGCAGATCCTAGACTGTGAGAATCATTTCAGGAAACGAGCTGTCACTTCTTTGCAGGGGCGTGGCCAGGGTTCATCCGGCTAACTTGAACTTAACCCTGCTCTCGACCAGGCTCAAACTTTTTGATCTGTTGTCATGGTGATTTAGACAATCGCGCGTCGGGGAATGGGAAGGTCCGGCTTAAGTCAGGCTTGACCAAAAGTTATCCGGCTAACTCAGTTATCCAGGTAGGGGGAACGGGGCCCTGGAGAAATCTGCAAAACTGAGAGCTCCACAATGAACACAGTGATGTGAAATAGGACTCTCAGTTGATTGACATACAACTTTGCAATCATTTGGGTCTACTGAGGAGTAGAATCTGAAAGAAAATTAGATGGCATAGGAGGAGATATTTAGGATTACATTTTGCTTTCTCTGTTATAGTAGACAGCAGCAGATAGCGTGGCCGAGCGGTCTAAGGCGCTGGATTAAGGCTCCAGTCTCTTCGGGGGTGTCGGTTCGAATCCCACCACTGTCAAGGGAGTTTTTCCTGACACAGACCTAGAAGTGAGACAATGTAGAGCCCTGGAGAAATATGCAAACCTGAGAGGTCTACAATGAACACAGTGGGACGTGAAATTAGAGCTGCCGCGATAACCGCATTACCGCGGTATCGCTGTTGCATCACGCCCACCGCAGAGTTGGGCTGAATACCGCATCACAGCTGTTTTTTATAAAAATAATAAAGTAGCGCCCAGACGTTGGGCTTGCGGCTCTGCAGATATACGCTACTTGGTTCCAAGCGACCCTATTGGGTAGAAGTGGTACCAGAAAAGTCATGTGAAGCATTGCAGACCATTGATTGGTCAGAAGAGAGACACGTCACACGTTGGAGTCTCTGAACAAAAACAGAAAGCCGCCATCTTTACTGCCTCGCTAAGGATGTATTTCATTCAGGATTTGTTTGCGACAGCACCAACTGCAATAAACAAAAAAGGATGGATTCACTGTGTATTCTGCCTCATTTATTGATGAAACAAAACCGACATCAACCCAATTTACCACCGAGCGGAGAGTTTAGTGTCACAACAAGATCGCTGATGTGTTAAGTTGGTTGTTGTTATTAGCCTAATACTACCGTCAGCAGATATACACGAGAGGTAACGTTAAACCCGGGTTGCTTGGTAGAATAGACACAATGAGAGGTAACGTTAGCTTTAGCAGAATAGACACAACGAGAGTCTGGTTAATGTTGTTATTGATTGATTGATTGAAACTGTGTTAAACTCTGGCTTGCTGCAAGCCCTCGGACATGGCTATGCCCACGGAGCTTTCAGTGTACACAAGCGTCCCCGCCTGCATCCCCACACGGAGACAAACGGAGTAGTACCTGCTGCAGTGGAAAAGGAACGAAGTACCAGGTACCTAAAGCGGGTCGAGTCGAGTAGGTACTATGCAGTGGAAAAGCGCCATTAGACTAGAGGCAGGCTATAAGAGTAGACTACTAAAAAAATAAAAATGCATTCAAACTTTTTTTTTCTTTTTTTTTGCGCACTGTGCGGTAATAACCGCGGCGGTAGGAAATATTTCGCAAATTTGTGCGGTAAGGAAAATATCAATACCGCGGCAGCTCTACGTGAAATAGGACACTCAGTTGATTGACATACAACTTTGCATTCATTTGGGTCTACTGAGGAGTAGAATCTGGAGGAGTTGGAGAACAATCAAATGGTGTAGGAGGAAAAATTTAGGTTTCAACTTTGCTTTCTCAATTACAGCAGAGAGCAGCAGATAGCGTGGCCGAGCGGTCTAAGGCGCTGTATTAAGGCTCCAGTCTCTTCGGGGGTGTGGGTTCGAATCCTACCGCTGTCAAGGGAGTTTTTCCTGACACAGACCAAGAAGTGAGACAGTGGAGAGCCCTGGAGAAATCTGCAAACCTGAGAGCTCCACAATGAACACAGTGATGTGAAACAGGACTCTCAGTTGATTGACATACAACTTTGCAATCATTTGGGTCTACTGAGGAGTAGAATCTGGAAGAAAATTAGATGGCATAGGAGGAGATATTTAGTATAAAATTTTGCTTTCTCGGTTATAGTAGACAGCAGCAGATAGCGTGGCCGAGCGGTCTAAGGCGCTGTATTAAGGCTCCAGTCTCTTCGGGGGCGTGGGTTCAAATCCCACCGCTGTCAAGGGAGTTTTTCCTGACACAGACCAAGAAGTGAGACAGTGGAGAGCCCTGGAGAAATCTGCAAAACTGAGAGCTCCACAATGAACACAGTGATGTGAAATAGGACTCTCAGTTGATTGACATAAAACTTTGCAATCATTTGGGTCTACTGAGGAGTAAAATCTGGAGGAGTTGGAGAACAATCAAATGGCGTATGAGGAAACATTTAGGTTTCAACTTTGCTTTCTCAATTACAGCAGATAGCGTGGCAGAGCGGTCTAAGGCGCTGGATTAAGGCTCCAGTCTCTTCGGGGGCGTGGGTTCGAATCCCACCGCTGTCAAGGGAGTCTTTCCTGACACAGACCAAGAAGTGAGACAGTGGAGAGCCCTGGAGAAATCTGCAAAACTGAGAGCTCCACAATGAACACAGTGATGTGAAATAGGACTCTCAGTTGATTGACATACAACTTTGCAATCATTTGGGTCTACTGAGGAGTAGAATCTGGAAGAAAATTAGATGGCATAGGAGGAGATATTTAGTATAAAATGTTGCTTTCTCGGTTATAGTAGACAGCAGCAGATAGCGTGGCCGAGCGATCTAAGGTGCTGGATTAAGGCTTCAGTGTCTTCGGGGGCGTGGGTTCGAATCCCACCACTCTCAAGGGAGTTTTTCCTGACACAGATCTAGAAGTGAGACAGTGGAGAGCCCTGGAGAAATATGCAAACCTGAGAGCCCCACAATGAACACAGTGGGACGTGAAATAGGACACTCAGTTGATTGACATACAACTTTGCAATCATTTGGGTCTACTGAGAAGTAAAATCTGGAGGAGTTGGAGAACAATCAAATCGTGTAGGAGGAAAAATTTAGGTTTCAACTTTGCTTTCTCAATTACAGCAGACAGCAGCAGATAGCGTGGCCGAGCGGTCTAAGGCGCTGTATTAAGGCTCCACTCTCTTCGGGGGCGTGGGTTCAAATCCCACCGCTGTCAAGGGAGTTTTTCCTGACACAGACCAAGAAGTGAGACAGTGGAGAGCCCTGGAGAAATCTGCAAAACTGAGAGCTCCACAATGAACACAGTGATGTGAAATAGGACTCTCAGTTGATTGACATAAAAACTTTGCAATCATTTGGGTCTACTGAGGAGTAGAATCTGAAAGAAAATTAGATGGCATAGGAGGAGATATTTAGGATTAAATTTTGCTTTCTCTGTTATAGTAGACAGCAGCAGATAGCGTGGCCGAGCGGTCTAAGGCGCTGGATTAAGGCTCCAGTCTCTTCGGGGGTGTCGGTTCGAATCCCACCGCTGTCAAGGGAGTTTTTCCTGACACAGACCTAGAAGTGAGACAATGTAGAGCCCTGGAGAAATATGCAAACCTGAGAGGTCCACAATGAACACAGTGGGACGTGAAATTAGAGGTGCCGCGATAACCGCATTACCGCGGTATCGCTGTTGCATCACGCCCACCGCAGAGTTGGGCTGAATACCGCATCACAGCTGTTTTTTATAAAAATAATAAAGTAGCGCCCAGACGTTGGGCTTGCGGCTCTGCAGATATACCCTACTTGGTTCCAAGCGACCCTATTGGGTAGAAGTGGTACCAGAAAAGTCATGTGAAACATTGCAGACCACCGATTGGTCAGAAGAGAGACACGTCACACGTTGGAGTCTCTGAACAAAAACAGAAAGCCGCCATCTTTACTGCCTCGCTAAGGATGTATTTCATTCAGGATTTGTTTGCGACAGCACCAACTGCAATAAACAAAAAAGGATAGATTCACTGTGTATTCTGCCTCATTTATTGATGAAACAAAACTGACATCAACCCAATTTACCACAGAGCGGAGAGTTTAGTGTCACAACAAGATCGCTGATGTGTTAAGTTGGTTGTTGTTATTAGCCTAATACTACCGTCAGCAGATATACACGAGAGGTAACGTTAAACCCGGGTTGCTTGGTAGAATAGACACAATGAGAGGTAACGTTAGCTTTAGCAGAATAGACACAACGAGAGTCTGGTTAATGTTGTTATTGATTGATTGATTGAAACTGTGTTAAACTCTGGCTTGCTGCAAGCCCTCGGACATGGCTATGCCCACGGAGCTTTCAGTGTACACAAGCGTCCCCGCCTGCATCCCCACACGGAGACAAACGGAGTAGTACCTGCTGCAGTGGAAAAGGAACGAAGTACCAGGTACCTAAAACGGGTCGAGTCGAGTAGGTACTATGCAGTGGAAAAGCGCCATTAGACTAGAGGCAGGCTATAAGAGTAGACTACTAAAAAAATAAAAATGCATTCAAACTTTTTTTTTTTTTTTTGTGCACTGTGCGGTAATAACCGCGGCGGTAGGAAATATTTCGCAAATTTGTGCGGTAAGGAAAATATCAATACCGCGGCAGCTCTACGTGAAATAGGACACTCAGTTGATTGACATACAACTTTGCATTCATTTGGGTCTACTGAGGAGTAGAATCTGGAGGAGTTGGAGAACAATCAAATGGTGTAGGAGGAAAAATGTAGGTTTCAACTTTGCTTTCTCAATTACAGCAGAGAGCAGCAGATAGCGTGGCCGAGCGGTCTAAGGCGCTGTATTAAGGCTCCAGTCTCTTCGGGGGCGTGGGTTCGAATCCTACCGCTGTCAAGGGAGTTTTTCCTGACACAGACCAAGAAGTGAGACAGTGGAGAGCCCTGGAGAAATCTGCAAACCTGAGAGCTCCACAATGAACAGTGATGTGAAACAGGACTCTCAGTTGATTGACATACAACTTTGCTATCATTTGGGTCTACTGAGGAGTAGAATCTGGAAGAAAATTAGATGGCATAGGAGGAGATATTTAGTATAAAATTTAGCTTTCTCTGTTATAGTAGACAGCAGCAGATAGCGTGGCCGAGCGGTCTAAGGCGCTGGATTAAGGCTCCAGTCTCTTTGATTGACATACAACTTTGCAATCATATGGTTCTATTGAGGAGTAAAATCTGGAGGAGTTGTGGGGCAAGGACTGAGAATAGGCGACTTCTCTTTGATGACCCTCCCGTCATCAGAGGAATGCTTCAAAGCTTCAATCACTGCTATGGTGATCGATACCAAAATCATGGTTCAATGAATCAATGAGTCGATGCTTTGCCTTCCTTGTTTCGTCTGACTAGACTGCATTTTTACTCAGTCTTGACTCAGTCTCTGACAAAAAGGACTTTTATAGGAGTTTTATTTCAAGACCAATCGAGACCACAACTGCTTTCAATAGGTTTTTCCCTGCAACCAATAACTAGAACCCCTTAGTTATGGTTACCTCTTAATCCTACAGCTTGTTCAAGTCTGCACACTGAAAGACATCATAGGTAAGCTGCCCTTATATATCTCCAGACTTCTGTCCTTTTATACTTGCTTTTTTAATACCAGACGAGCAGCAAATGGGATGCTTTAAATGTTCCTTTGATGCAGTCAGAGCTTGGTAAAGCTGCATTCTCCCACTATGCTCCCTTTTTATGGAATACGCTGCAAGTAAAACTTTGTCTAGAGGCACTTCCTATTGTGAATGCTTTTAAAGGTATGCTACGATTAGCCCTTCATGAAACATGTAACTGTTTTACCTGATGCTCTTTGCCACTGCACAAATGGCCTTCTGTATTTATATTTGAATTGTATGTTTTTTGTTTAATGCCCTGTTTTATGTTGAAACTTGTTGTGTGCCATGTTGGTCAGGACTCCCTGGAAGAAGAGACAATGGGACATTCCTGGATAAATAAAGGATACATACAAAACATTTAAATGGTGCTTAATGAGGTCCTGAGCAGAGAACTTAATAATGTGAATGATTGGATAGTAGCCAACAGGCTGGTACTGAAAGCATGGTCGAGGCACGGGTTGTCTTGTAATCCAACGCTTATTTTAAATTCATGTAACTCTATCGTTAAGCAAATTGAAAGCATTAAGCTCCTTGGAGTGACACTGGATAGTACTCTATCTTGGTCAAACCACATCACTAACATTGTCTCAAAGATGGGAAGAGCTGTAGGCATTGCTAGAAAATGTGCTTCTTTTGTTGATCATCCTCTTCTACGTCAGATTATTCAGGGTCTAGTCCTGTGTCATCTTGATTATTGTTCGGTGATCAGGGCCCCGTTCCCCGTACCTGGATAACTGAGTTAGCCGGATAACTTTCGGTCAAGTCTGACTTAAGCCGGACTTTCCCATTCCCCGAAGCTGGATTGTCTAAATCACCATGACAACAGATCAAAAAGTTTGAGCCTGGTCGAGAGCAGGGTTTAAATTCAAGTTAGCCGGATGAACCATAGCCACGCCCCCGCAAAGAAGTGACAGCCCGTTTCCTGAAATTATTCCCACAGTCTACGATCTGCTTTATACCATTCTGAATTATGTTTTTGTGCTCCATTCTTCCAGAGGGGGCTTTTGAAATGTAAAATAGACCCAAAATGCTGATACTAAATTCACTTTGTCCTAAATAATGCACGTTATATTATACCGTGGCGCTCGCTCGGTGCGATGTACACATTATGTGGTTATTTTAACAACGCGCAGCATTGCAAATGTGAATCCCGCGGGGATATCCTTAATGATTGAAACCTATCGCTCGTTTGGCTCTGATTCCTTTCATATTCTCCGCTGTGGATGAGGAGCGAGGAAGGAGAGGAGCGCCTGGATTTTGTTTAATTCAAGCATAAAATTGAAGTGTCTATGCGTGGATTGTGGATTTTGTGTGATATTGTAACTCGGATTAAAATGTCTGATGAGATGCGCTGTTTGACGGATTTGAGAAATTGAATGAGCCGTTGACGTCACATTAATGAATGAGAATAAAGAGATAAAACTTCATTCAAAATAAAGAATATTCTAAACACGGGTCTCTCGTTCATTAATGTATAAACAATGAATTTATCCCATCTGGCACAGTGGCGCAGCGGTAGTGCACAATCCTGGCAACCGGGCGACCGGTGTTCGAAACCCCGTGTTTCCAATTTAATTTTTTGGAATATAATATTAATGATTATACGCAGAAGTAGCCTAGTTTTAAGTTAAAATATTATAAATCTACATGCATTGATGATGTCATTCTTTATATAGCTCTCAACGTGCACCAAATTGAATTATTCCTACATTGCAAAAAGAAGGAAAAGACTAGGAGGAGTGGGATTCGAACCCGGGCCGCCTGTGTGAAAGTCAAAAGCAGACACCGTTACACCACAGTGTAGATAAGTAAAAGATCCACCATACATCAATCAATGGGTAAGAGAGCCGTGTCCTTATTCCGTATAACAGTTTAACTAATTATTTTCGCTAGCAAGATCTCATTTGATTATCCATTCCATAAACCTACTGCCAGCAGGCAAGTTTAAAGAAATATAATCTGATTGATTGGGGTAATGAGGGACTTAAAATTAGCCTATAGATAACGCATTTAACTTGTCGGCGAGGCGATTGAGCCGTAATGCAATCTGTTAATAAAGTTTTAAATCAATTAATCAATCAATGCCGTTAAAAGATCAGGATCTCTGCTATCGATACGTGATGGCTTTTCAACTGAAGCGGCAGCGCGCACTTATCCTGGGTCTCAAGTCTGGTTCTAGTTAACGAGACTGAATCCACCTTCGAGGAACATGAAAATCCCGGCTTCAAACATCGGGTTAACTGAAGCTGGATAATGGGACTCTTGATCGACTTAGTTGAACCAGGTACGAGGAACAGGGCCCTGGTCATCTGCCACCAAAGGTGAGACCAGGAGACTACAGGTAGTCCAGAACAGGGCAGCACGGTTGGCTTTGGGTTGCTCACTAAGGTCCAATGTGAACCGTATGCATGCTGGTCTCTCCTGGCTCACAGTTGAAAAAAGGTTATCGTCTAACTCACTTGTATTGTGTAAAGCAGTCATTAACAGTAAGACTCCATATTTTGTGTTTGAGCAACTTGTTTACAGAAGCTCTATACAAGACCATAATATGAGAGGGGCCAGAAATGGTCAGTTTGTACTCCCTCGTCCTAGAACCAATGTTTCTTTTTTTTACGATTTATTTTTAGCGTTTTTCCAGCTTTATTGGTCAGACATGACCGACAGAGGAGAGGGAGAACGAGAGAAGAAGTGGGGGAGGACATGACCAACAGAGGAGAGGGAGAACGGGAGAAGATGTGGGGGAGGACATGACCGACAGAGGAGAGGGAGAAGATGTGGGGGAGGACATGACCGACAGAGGAGAGGGAGAACGAGAGAAGAAGTGGGGGAGGACATGACCAACAGAGGAGAGGGAGAACGGGAGAAGAAGTGGGGGAGGACATGACCAACAGAGGAGAGGGAGAACGGGAGGAGATGTGGGGGAGGACATGACCGACAGAGGAGAGGGAGAACGGGAGAAGAAGTGGGGGAGGACATGACCAACAGAGGAGAGGGAGAACGGGAGAAGATGTGGGGGAGGACATGACCGACAGAGGAGAGGGAGAAGATGTGGGGGAGGACATGACCGACAGAGGAGAGGGAGAACGGGAGAAGATGTGGGGGAGGACATGACCGACAGGAGAGGGAGAACAGGAGGAGATGTGGGGGAGGACATGACCGACAGAGGAGAGGGAGAACGGGAGGAGATGTGGGGGAGGACAGGACCGACAGAGGAGAGGGAGAACGGGAGGAGATGTGGGGGAGGACATGACCGACAGAGGAGAGGGAGAACGGGAGAAGATGTGGGGGAGGACATGACCGACAGAGGAGAGGGAGAACGGGAGAAGATGTGGGGGAGGACATGACCGACAGAGGAGAGGGAGAACGGGAGGAGATGTGGGGGAGGACATGACCGACAGAGGAGAGGGAGAACGGGAGGAGATGTGGGGGATGACATGACCGACAGAGGAGAGGGAGAACGGGAGGAGATGTGGGGGAGGACATGACCGACAGAGGAGAGGGAGAACGGGAGATGTGGGGGAGGACATGACCGACAGAGGAGAGGGAGAACGGGAGGAGATGTGGGGGAGGACATGACCGACAGAGGAGAGGGAGAACGGGAGAAGATGTGGGGGAGGACATGACCGACAGAGAGGGAGAACGGGAGAGGATGTGGGGGAGGACATGACCGACAGAGGAGAGGGAGAACGGGAGAGGATGTGGGGGAGGACATGACCGACAGAGGAGAGGGAGAACGGGAGGAGAGGTGGGGGAGGACATGACCGACAGAGGAGAGGGAGAACGGGAGAAGATGTGGGGGAGGACATGACCGACAGAGGAGAGGGAGAACGGGAGAAGAAGTGGGGGAGGACATGACCAACAGAGGAGAGGGAGAACGGGAGAAGAAGTGGGGGAGGACATGACCAACAGAGGAGAGGGAGAACGGGAGGAGATGTGGGGGAGGACATGACCGACAGAGGAGAGGGAGAACGGGAGAAGAAGTGGGGGAGGACATGACCAACAGAGGAGAGGGAGAACGGGAGAAGATGTGGGGGAGGACATGACCGACAGAGGAGAGGGAGAAGATGTGGGGGAGGACATGACCGACAGAGGAGAGGGAGAACGGGAGAAGATGTGGGGGAGGACATGACCGACAGGAGAGGGAAAACAGGAGGAGATGTGGGGGAGGACATGACCGACAGAGGAGAGGGAGAACGGGAGGAGATGTGGGGGAGGACAGGACCGACAGAGGAGAGGGAGAACGGGAGGAGATGTGGGGGAGGACATGACCGACAGAGGAGAGGGAGAACGGGAGAAGATGTGGGGGAGGACATGACCGACAGAGGAGAGGGAGAACGGGAGAAGATGTGGGGGAGGACATGACCGACAGAGGAGAGGGAGAATGGGAGATGTGGGGGAGGACATGACCGACAGAGGAGAGGGAGAACGGGAGGAGATGTGGGGGAGGACATGACCGACAGAGGAGAGGGAGAACGGGAGGAGATGTGGGGGAGGACATGACCGACAGAGGAGAGGGAGAACGGGAGGAGAGGTGGGGGAGGACATGACCGACAGAGGAGAGGGAGAACGGGAGAAGATGTGGGGGAGGACATGACCGACAGAGGAGAGGGAGAACGGGAGGAGATGTGGGGGAGGACATGACCGACAGAGGAGAGGGAGAACGGGATAAGATGTGGGGGAGGACATGACAGACAGAGAGGGATACCGGGAGAGGATGTGGGGGAGGACATGACCGACAGAGGAGAGGCAGAACGGGAGAGGATGTGGGGGAGGACATGACCGACAGAGGAGAGGGAGAACGGGAGGAGAGGTGGGGGAGGACATGACCGACAGAGGAGAGGGAGAACGGGAGAAGATGTGGGGGAGGACAAGACCGACAGAGGAGAGGGAGAACGGGAGGAGATGTGGGGAGGACATGACCGACAGAGGAGAGGGAGAACGGGAGATGTGGGGGAGGACATGACCGACAGAGGAGAGGGAGAACGGGAGGAGATGTGGGGGAGGACATGACCGACAGAGGAGAGGGAGAACGGGAGAGGATGTGGGAGGACATGACCGACAGAGGAGAGGGAGAACGGGAGAGGTGGGGGAGGACATGACCGACAGAGGAGAGGGAGAACGGGAGGAGATGTGGGGAGGACAAGACCGACAGAGGAGAGGGAGAACGGGAGGAGATGTGGGGGAGGACATGACCGACAGAGGAGAGGGAGAACGGGAGAGGATGTGGGGGAGGACATGACCGACAGAGGAGAGGGAGAACGGGAGGAGATGTGGGGGAGGACATGACCGACAGAGGAGAGGGAGAACGGGAGATGTGGGGGAGGACATGACCGACAGAGGAGAGGGAGAACGGGAGGAGATGTGGGGGAGGACATGACCGACAGAGGAGAGGGAGAACGGGAGAAGATGTGGGGAGGACATGACCGACAGAGGAGAGGGAGAACGGGAGATGTGGGGGAGGAGGACATGACCGACAGAGGAGAGGGAGAACGGGAGGAGATGTGGGGGAGGACATGACCGACAGAGGAGAGGGAGAACGGGAGGAGATGTGGGGGAGGACATGACCGACAGAGGAGAGGGAGAACGGGAGGAGATGTGGGGGAGGACATGACCGACAGAGGAGAGGGAGAACGGGAGGAGAAGTGGGGGAGGACAAGACCGACAGAGGAGAGGGAGAACGGGAGGAGATGTGGGGGAGGACATGACCGACAGAGGAGAGGGAGAACGGGAGAAGATGTGGGGGAGGACATGACCGACAGAGGAGAGGGAGAACGGGAGGAGATGTGGGGGAGGACATGACCGACAGAGGAGAGGGAGAACGGGAGGATATGTGGGGGAGGACATGACCGACAGAGGAGAGGGAGAACGGGAGAAGATGTGGGGGAGGACATGACCGACAGAGAGGGAGAAGGGGAGATGTGGGGGAGGACATGACCGACAGAGGAGAGGGAGAACGGGAGGAGATGTGGGGGAGGACATGACCGACAGAGGAGAGGGAGAAGGGGAGATGTGGGGGAGGACATGACCGACAGAGGAGAGGGAGAACGGGAGGAGATGTGGGGGAGGACATGACCGACAGAGGAGAGGGAGAACGGGAGGAGATGTGGGGGAGGACATGACCGACAGAGGAGAGGGAGAACGGGAGGAGACGTGGGGGAGGACATGACCGACAGAGGAGAGGGAGAACGGGAGAAGATGTGGGGGAGGACATGACCGACAGAGGAGAGGGAGAACGGGAGGAGATGTGGGGGAGGACATGACCGACAGAGGAGAGGGAGAACGGGAGAAGATGTGGGGGAGGACATGACAGACAGAGAGGGAGACCGGGAGAGGATGTGGGGGAGGACATGACCGACAGAGGAGAGGCAGAACGGGAGAGGATGTGGGGGAGGACATGACCGACAGAGGAGAGGGAGAACAGGAGGAGAGGTGGGGGAGGACATGACCGACAGAGGAGAGGGAGAACGGGAGAAGATGTGGGGGAGGACATGACCGACAGAGGAGAGGGAGAACGGGAGGAGATGTGGGGAGGACATGACCGACAGAGGAGAGGGAGAACGGGAGATGTGGGGGAGGACATGACCGACAGAGGAGAGGGAGAACGGGAGGAGATGTGGGGGAGGACATGACCGACAGAGGAGAGGGAGAACGGGAGAGGATGTGGGAGGACATGACCGACAGAGGAGAGGGAGAACGGGAGAGGTGGGGGAGGACATGACCGACAGAGGAGAGGGAGAAGGGGAGAAGATGTGGGGAGGACAAGACCGACAGAGGAGAGGGAGAACGGGAGGAGATGTGGGGGAGGACATGACCGACAGAGGAGAGGGAGAACGGGAGAGGATGTGGGGGAGGACATGACCGACAGAGGAGAGGGAGAACGGGAGGAGATGTGGGGGAGGACATGACCGACAGAGGAGAGGGAGAACGGGAGATGTGGGGGAGGACATGACCGACAGAGGAGAGGGAGAACGGGAGGAGATGTGGGGGAGGACATGACCGACAGAGGAGAGGGAGAACGGGAGAAGATGTGGGGAGGACATGACCGACAGAGGAGAGGGAGAACGGGAGATGTGGGGGAGGAGGACATGACCGACAGAGGAGAGGGAGAACGGGAGGAGATGTGGGGGAGGACATGACCGACAGAGGAGAGGGAGAACGGGAGGAGATGTGGGGGAGGACATGACCGACAGAGGAGAGGGAGAACGGGAGGAGATGTGGGGGAGGACATGACCGACAGAGGAGAGGGAGAACGGGAGGAGAAGTGGGGGAGGACAAGACCGACAGAGGAGAGGGAGAACGGGAGGAGATGTGGGGGAGGACATGACCGACAGAGGAGAGGGAGAACGGGAGAAGATGTGGGGGAGGACATGACCGACAGAGGAGAGGGAGAACGGGAGGAGATGTGGGGGAGGACATGACCGACAGAGGAGAGGGAGAACGGGAGGATATGTGGGGGAGGACATGACCGACAGAGGAGAGGGAGAACGGGAGAAGATGTGGGGGAGGACATGACCGACAGAGAGGGAGAAGGGGAGATGTGGGGGAGGACATGACCGACAGAGGAGAGGGAGAACGGGAGGAGATGTGGGGGAGGACATGACCGACAGAGGAGAGGGAGAAGGGGAGATGTGGGGGAGGACATGACCGACAGAGGAGAGGGAGAACGGGAGGAGATGTGGGGGAGGACATGACCGACAGAGGAGAGGGAGAACGGGAGGAGATGTGGGGGAGGACATGACCGACAGAGGAGAGGGAGAACGGGAGGAGACGTGGGGGAGGACATGACCGACAGAGGAGAGGGAGAACGGGAGAAGATGTGGGGGAGGACATGACCGACAGAGGAGAGGGAGAACGGGATGAGATGTGGGGGAGGACATGACCGACAGAGGAGAGGGAGAAGGGGAGATGTGGGGGAGGACATGACCGACAGAGGAGAGGGAGAACGGGAGAAGATGTGGGGGAGGACATGTCCGACAGAGGAGAGGGAGAACGGGAGAGGATGTGGGGGAGGACATGACCGACAGAGGAGAGGGAGAACGGGAGAAGATGTGGGGGAGGACATGACCGACAGAGGAGAGGGAGAACGCGAGAAGATGTGGGGGAGGACATGACCGACAGAGGAGAGGGAGAACGGGAGAAGATGTGGGGGAGGACATGACCGACAGAGGAGAGGGAGAAGGGGAGATGTGGGGGAGGACATGACGACAGAGGAGAGGGAGAAGGGGAGATGTGGGGGAGGACATGACCGACAGAGGAGAGGGAGAACGGGAGGAGATGTGGGGGAGGACATGACCGACAGGGGAGAGGGAGAACAGGAGAAGATGTGGGGAGGACATGACCGACAGAGGAGAGGGAGAACGGGAGAAGATGTGGGGAGGACATGACCGACAGAGGAGAGGGAGAACAGGAGGAGATGTGGGGGAGGACATGACCGACAGAGGAGAGGGAGAAGATGTGGGGGAGGACATGACCGACAGAGCAGAGGGAGAACGGGAGAGGATGTGGGGGAGGACATGACCGACAGAGGAGAGGGAGAACGGGAGAAGATGTGGGGGAGGACATGACCGACAGAGAGGGAGAACGGGAGAGGATGTGGGGGAGGACATGACCGACAGAGGAGAGGGAGAACGGGAGGAGATGTGGGGGAGGACATGACCGACAGAGGAGGGAGAACGGGAGGAGATGTGGGGGAGGACATGACCGACAGAGGAGAGGGAGAACGGGAGAAGATGTGGGGGAGGACATGACCGACAGAGGAGAGGGAGAACGGGAGGAGATGTGGGGGAGGACATGACCGACAGAGGAGAGGGAGAACGGGAGGAGATGTGGGGGAGGACATGACCGACAGAGGAGAGGGAGAACGGGAGGAGATGTGGGGGAGGACATGACCGACAGGAGAGGGAGAACAGGAGGAGATGTGGGGGAGGTCATGACCGACAGAGGAGAGGGAGAACGGGAGGATATGTGGGGGAGGACATGACCGACAGAGGAGAGGGAGAACGGGAGAAGATGTGGGGGAGGACATGACCGACAGAGAGGGAGAAGGGGAGATGTGGGGGAGGACATGACCGACAGAGGAGAGGGAGAACGGGAGGAGATGTGGGGGAGGACATGACCGACAGAGGAGAGGGAGAAGGGGAGATGTGGGGGAGGACATGACCGACAGAGGAGAGGGAGAACGAGAGGAGATGTGGGGGAGGACATGACCGACAGAGGAGAGGGAGAACGGGAGGAGATGTGGGGGAGGACATGACCGACAGAGGAGAGGGAGAACGGGAGGAGACGTGGGGGAGGACATGACCGACAGAGGAGAGGGAGAACGGGAGAAGATGTGGGGGAGGACATGACCGACAGAGGAGAGGGAGAACGGGATGAGATGTGGGGGAGGACATGACCGACAGAGGAGAGGGCGAAGGGGAGATGTGGGGGAGGACATGACCGACAGAGGAGAGGGAGAACGGGAGAAGATGTGGGGGAGGACATGTCCGACAGAGGAGAGGGAGAACGGGAGAGGATGTGGGGGAGGACATGACCGACAGAGGAGAGGGAGAACGGGAGAAGATGTGGGGGAGGACATGACCGACAGAGGAGAGGGAGAACGCGAGAAGATGTGGGGGAGGACATGACCGACAGAGGAGAGGGAGAACGGGAGAAGATGTGGGGGAGGACATGACCGACAGAGGAGAGGGAGAAGGGGAGATGTGGGGGAGGACATGACGACAGAGGAGAGGGAGAAGGGGAGATGTGGGGGAGGACATGACCGACAGAGGAGAGGGAGAACGGGAGGAGATGTGGGGGAGGACATGACCGACAGGGGAGAGGGAGAACGGGAGAAGATGTGGGGAGGACATGACCGACAGAGGAGAGGGAGAACGGGAGAAGATGTGGGGAGGACATGACCGACAGAGGAGAGGGAGAACAGGAGGAGATGTGGGGGAGGACATGACCGACAGAGGAGAGGGAGAAGATGTGGGGGAGGACATGACCGACAGAGCAGAGGGAGAACGGGAGAGGATGTGGGGGAGGACATGACTGACAGAGGAGAGGGAGAACGGGAGAAGATGTGGGGGAGGACATGACCGACAGAGAGGGAGAACGGGAGAGGATGTGGGGGAGGACATGACCGACAGAGGAGAGGGAGAACGGGAGGAGATGTGGGGGAGGACATGACCGACAGAGGAGGGAGAACGGGAGGAGATGTGGGGGAGGACATGACCGACAGAGGAGAGGGAGAACGGGAGAAGATGTGGGGGAGGACATGACCGACAGAGGAGAGGGAGAACGGGAGGAGATGTGGGGGAGGACATGACCGACAGAGGAGAGGGAGAACGGGAGGAGATGTGGGGGAGGACATGACCGACAGAGGAGAGGGAGAACGGGAGGAGATGTGGGGGAGGACATGACCGACAGGAGAGGGAGAACAGGAGGAGATGTGGGGGAGGTCATGACCGACAGAGGAGAGGGAGAAGGGGAGATGTGGGGGAGGACATGACCGACAGAGGAGAGGGAGAACGGGAGGAGAGGTGGGGGAGGACAAGACCGACAGAGGAGAGGGAGAACGGGAGGAGAGGTGGGGAGGACATGACCGACAGAGGAGAGGGAGAAGGGGAGATGTGGGGGAGGACATGACCGACAGAGGAGAGGGAGAACGGGGAGGAGATGTGGGGGAGGACATGACCAACAGAGGAGAGGGAGAACGGGAGATGTGGGGGAGGACATGACCGACAGAGGAGAGGGAGAACGGGAGAGGATGTGGGGGAGGACATAACCGACAGAGGAGAGGGAGAACGGGAGAAGATGTGGGGAAGACATGACCGACAGAGGAGAGGGAGAACGGGAGAGGATGTGGGGGAGGACATGACCGACAGAGGAGAGGGAGAACGGGAGATGTGGGGGAGGACATGACCGACAGAGGAGAGGGAGAACGGGAGGAGATGTGGGGGAGGACATGACCGACAGAGGAGAGGGAGAACGGGAGATGTGGGGGAGGACATGACCGACAGAGGAGAGGGAGAATGGGAGAAGATGTGGGGGAGGACATGACCGACAGAGGAGAGGGAGAACGGGAGAAGATGTGGGGGAGGACATGACCGACAGAGGAGAGGGAGAACGGGAGGAGATGTGGGGGAGGACATGACCGACAGAGGAGAGGGAGAACGGGAGGAGATGTGGGGGAGGACATGACCGACAGAGGAGAGGGAGAACAGGAGGAGATGTGGGGGAGGACATGACCGACAGAGGAGAGGGAGAAGATGTGGGGGAGGACATGACCGACAGAGCAGAGGGAGAACGGGAGAGGATGTGGGGGAGGACATGACCGACAGAGGAGAGGGAGAACGGGAGAAGATGTGGGGGAGGACATGACCGACAGAGAGGGAGAACGGGAGAGGATGTGGGGGAGGACATGACCGACAGAGGAGAGGGAGAACGGGAGGAGATGTGGGGGAGGACATGACCGACAGAGGAGGGAGAACGGGAGGAGATGTGGGGGAGGACATGACCGACAGAGGAGAGGGAGAACGGGAGAAGATGTGGGGGAGGACATGACCGACAGAGGAGAGGGAGAACGGGAGGAGATGTGGGGGAGGACATGACCGACAGAGGAGAGGGAGAACGGGAGGAGATGTGGGGGAGGACATGACCGACAGAGGAGAGGGAGAACGGGAGGAGATGTGGGGGAGGACATGACCGACAGGAGAGGGAGAACAGGAGGAGATGTGGGGGAGGTCATGACCGACAGAGGAGAGGGAGAAGGGGAGATGTGGGGGAGGACATGACCGACAGAGGAGAGGGAGAACGGGAGGAGAGGTGGGGGAGGACAAGACCGACAGAGGAGAGGGAGAACGGGAGGAGAGGTGGGGAGGACATGACCGACAGAGGAGAGGGAGAAGGGGAGATGTGGGGGAGGACATGACCGACAGAGGAGAGGGAGAACGGGGAGGAGATGTGGGGGAGGACATGACCAACAGAGGAGAGGGAGAACGGGAGATGTGGGGGAGGACATGACCGACAGAGGAGAGGGAGAACGGGAGAGGATGTGGGGGAGGACATAACCGACAGAGGAGAGGGAGAACGGGAGAAGATGTGGGGAAGACATGACCGACAGAGGAGAGGGAGAACGGGAGAGGATGTGGGGGAGGACATGACCGACAGAGGAGAGGGAGAACGGGAGGAGATGTGGGGGAGGACATGACCGACAGAGGAGAGGGAGAACGGGAGGAGATGTGGGGGAGGACATGACCGACAGAGGAGAGGGAGAACGGGAGATGTGGGGGAGGACATGACCGACAGAGGAGAGGGAGAATGGGAGAAGATGTGGGGGAGGACATGACCGACAGAGGAGAGGGAGAACGGGAGAAGATGTGGGGGAGGACATGACCGACAGAGGAGAGGGAGAACGGGAGGAGATGTGGGGGAGGACATGACCGACAGAGGAGAGGGAGAACGGGAGGAGATGTGGGGGAGGACATGACCGACAGAGGAGAGGGAGAACAGGAGGAGATGTGGGGGAGGACATGACCGACAGAGGAGAGGGAGAAGATGTGGGGGAGGACATGACCGACAGAGCAGAGGGAGAACGGGAGAGGATGTGGGGGAGGACATGACCGACAGAGGAGAGGGAGAACGGGAGAAGATGTGGGGGAGGACATGACCGACAGAGAGGGAGAACGGGAGAGGATGTGGGGGAGGACATGACCGACAGAGGAGAGGGAGAACGGGAGGAGATGTGGGGGAGGACATGACCGACAGAGGAGGGAGAACGGGAGGAGATGTGGGGGAGGACATGACCGACAGAGGAGAGGGAGAACGGGAGAAGATGTGGGGGAGGACATGACCGACAGAGGAGAGGGAGAACGGGAGGAGATGTGGGGGAGGACATGACCGACAGAGGAGAGGGAGAACGGGAGGAGATGTGGGGGAGGACATGACCGACAGAGGAGAGGGAGAACGGGAGGAGATGTGGGGGAGGACATGACCGACAGGAGAGGGAGAACAGGAGGAGATGTGGGGGAGGTCATGACCGACAGAGGAGAGGGAGAAGGGGAGATGTGGGGGAGGACATGACCGACAGAGGAGAGGGAGAACGGGAGGAGAGGTGGGGGAGGACAAGACCGACAGAGGAGAGGGAGAACGGGAGGAGAGGTGGGGAGGACATGACCGACAGAGGAGAGGGAGAAGGGGAGATGTGGGGGAGGACATGACCGACAGAGGAGAGGGAGAACGGGGAGGAGATGTGGGGGAGGACATGACCAACAGAGGAGAGGGAGAACGGGAGATGTGGGGGAGGACATGACCGACAGAGGAGAGGGAGAACGGGAGAAGATGTGGGGAGGACATGACCGACAGAGGAGAGGGAGAACGGGAGATGTGGGGGAGGAGGACATGACCGACAGAGGAGAGGGAGAACGGGAGGAGATGTGGGGGAGGACATGACCGACAGAGGAGAGGGAGAACGGGAGGAGATGTGGGGGAGGACATGACCGACAGAGGAGAGGGAGAACGGGAGGAGATGTGGGGGAGGACATGACCGACAGAGGAGAGGGAGAACGGGAGGAGAAGTGGGGGAGGACAAGACCGACAGAGGAGAGGGAGAACGGGAGGAGATGTGGGGGAGGACATGACCGACAGAGGAGAGGGAGAATGGGAGAAGATGTGGGGGAGGACATGACCGACAGAGGAGAGGGAGAACGGGAGGAGATGTGGGGGAGGACATGACCGACAGAGGAGAGGGAGAACGGGAGGATATGTGGGGGAGGACATGACCGACAGAGGAGAGGGAGAACGGGAGAAGATGTGGGGGAGGACATGACCGACAGAGAGGGAGAAGGGGAGATGTGGGGGAGGACATGACCGACAGAGGAGAGGGAGAACGGGAGGAGATGTGGGGGAGGACATGACCGACAGAGGAGAGGGAGAAGGGGAGATGTGGGGGAGGACATGACCGACAGAGGAGAGGGAGAACGGGAGGAGATGTGGGGGAGGACATGACCGACAGAGGAGAGGGAGAACGGGAGGAGATGTGGGGGAGGACATGACCGACAGAAGAGAAAGAGAACGGGAGGAGACGTGGGGGAGGACATGACCGACAGAGGAGAGGGAGAACGGGAGAAGATGTGGGGGAGGACATGACCGACAGAGGAGAGGGAGAACGGGAGGAGATGTGGGGGAGGACATGACCGACAGAGGAGAGGGAGAACGGGAGAAGATGTGGGGGAGGACATGACAGACAGAGAGGGAGACCGGGAGAGGATGTGGGGGAGGACATGACCGACAGAGGAGAGGCAGAACGGGAGAGGATGTGGGGGAGGACATGACCGACAGAGGAGAGGGAGAACAGGAGGAGAGGTGGGGGAGGACATGACCGACAGAGGAGAGGGAGAACGGGAGAAGATGTGGGGGAGGACATGACCGACAGAGGAGAGGGAGAACGGGAGGAGATGTGGGGAGGACATGACCGACAGAGGAGAGGGAGAACGGGAGATGTGGGGGAGGACATGACCGACAGAGGAGAGGGAGAACGGGAGGAGATGTGGGGGAGGACATGACCGACAGAGGAGAGGGAGAACGGGAGAGGATGTGGGAGGACATGACCGACAGAGGAGAGGGAGAACGGGAGAGGTGGGGGAGGACATGACCGACAGAGGAGAGGGAGAAGGGGAGAAGATGTGGGGAGGACAAGACCGACAGAGGAGAGGGAGAACGGGAGGAGATGTGGGGGAGGACATGACCGACAGAGGAGAGGGAGAACGGGAGAGGATGTGGGGGAGGACATGACCGACAGAGGAGAGGGAGAACGGGAGGAGATGTGGGGGAGGACATGACCGACAGAGGAGAGGGAGAACGGGAGATGTGGGGGAGGACATGACCGACAGAGGAGAGGGAGAACGGGAGGAGATGTGGGGGAGGACATGACCGACAGAGGAGAGGGAGAACGGGAGAAGATGTGGGGAGGACATGACCGACAGAGGAGAGGGAGAACGGGAGATGTGGGGGAGGAGGACATGACCGACAGAGGAGAGGGAGAACGGGAGGAGATGTGGGGGAGGACATGACCGACAGAGGAGAGGGAGAACGGGAGGAGATGTGGGGGAGGACATGACCGACAGAGGAGAGGGAGAACGGGAGGAGATGTGGGGGAGGACATGACCGACAGAGGAGAGGGAGAACGGGAGGAGAAGTGGGGGAGGACAAGACCGACAGAGGAGAGGGAGAACGGGAGGAGATGTGGGGGAGGACATGACCGACAGAGGAGAGGGAGAACGGGAGAAGATGTGGGGGAGGACATGACCGACAGAGGAGAGGGAGAACGGGAGGAGATGTGGGGGAGGACATGACCGACAGAGGAGAGGGAGAACGGGAGGATATGTGGGGGAGGACATGACCGACAGAGGAGAGGGAGAACGGGAGAAGATGTGGGGGAGGACATGACCGACAGAGAGGGAGAAGGGGAGATGTGGGGGAGGACATGACCGACAGAGGAGAGGGAGAACGGGAGGAGATGTGGGGGAGGACATGACCGACAGAGGAGAGGGAGAAGGGGAGATGTGGGGGAGGACATGACCGACAGAGGAGAGGGAGAACGGGAGGAGATGTGGGGGAGGACATGACCGACAGAGGAGAGGGAGAACGGGAGGAGATGTGGGGGAGGACATGACCGACAGAGGAGAGGGAGAACGGGAGGAGACGTGGGGGAGGACATGACCGACAGAGGAGAGGGAGAACGGGAGAAGATGTGGGGGAGGACATGACCGACAGAGGAGAGGGAGAACGGGATGAGATGTGGGGGAGGACATGACCGACAGAGGAGAGGGAGAAGGGGAGATGTGGGGGAGGACATGACCGACAGAGGAGAGGGAGAACGGGAGAAGATGTGGGGGAGGACATGTCCGACAGAGGAGAGGGAGAACGGGAGAGGATGTGGGGGAGGACATGACCGACAGAGGAGAGGGAGAACGGGAGAAGATGTGGGGGAGGACATGACCGACAGAGGAGAGGGAGAACGCGAGAAGATGTGGGGGAGGACATGACCGACAGAGGAGAGGGAGAACGGGAGAAGATGTGGGGGAGGACATGACCGACAGAGGAGAGGGAGAAGGGGAGATGTGGGGGAGGACATGACGACAGAGGAGAGGGAGAAGGGGAGATGTGGGGGAGGACATGACCGACAGAGGAGAGGGAGAACGGGAGGAGATGTGGGGGAGGACATGACCGACAGGGGAGAGGGAGAACAGGAGAAGATGTGGGGAGGACATGACCGACAGAGGAGAGGGAGAACGGGAGAAGATGTGGGGAGGACATGACCGACAGAGGAGAGGGAGAACAGGAGGAGATGTGGGGGAGGACATGACCGACAGAGGAGAGGGAGAAGATGTGGGGGAGGACATGACCGACAGAGCAGAGGGAGAACGGGAGAGGATGTGGGGGAGGACATGACCGACAGAGGAGAGGGAGAACGGGAGAAGATGTGGGGGAGGACATGACCGACAGAGAGGGAGAACGGGAGAGGATGTGGGGGAGGACATGACCGACAGAGGAGAGGGAGAACGGGAGGAGATGTGGGGGAGGACATGACCGACAGAGGAGGGAGAACGGGAGGAGATGTGGGGGAGGACATGACCGACAGAGGAGAGGGAGAACGGGAGAAGATGTGGGGGAGGACATGACCGACAGAGGAGAGGGAGAACGGGAGGAGATGTGGGGGAGGACATGACCGACAGAGGAGAGGGAGAACGGGAGGAGATGTGGGGGAGGACATGACCGACAGAGGAGAGGGAGAACGGGAGGAGATGTGGGGGAGGACATGACCGACAGGAGAGGGAGAACAGGAGGAGATGTGGGGGAGGTCATGACCGACAGAGGAGAGGGAGAACGGGAGGATATGTGGGGGAGGACATGACCGACAGAGGAGAGGGAGAACGGGAGAAGATGTGGGGGAGGACATGACCGACAGAGAGGGAGAAGGGGAGATGTGGGGGAGGACATGACCGACAGAGGAGAGGGAGAACGGGAGGAGATGTGGGGGAGGACATGACCGACAGAGGAGAGGGAGAAGGGGAGATGTGGGGGAGGACATGACCGACAGAGGAGAGGGAGAACGAGAGGAGATGTGGGGGAGGACATGACCGACAGAGGAGAGGGAGAACGGGAGGAGATGTGGGGGAGGACATGACCGACAGAGGAGAGGGAGAACGGGAGGAGACGTGGGGGAGGACATGACCGACAGAGGAGAGGGAGAACGGGAGAAGATGTGGGGGAGGACATGACCGACAGAGGAGAGGGAGAACGGGATGAGATGTGGGGGAGGACATGACCGACAGAGGAGAGGGCGAAGGGGAGATGTGGGGGAGGACATGACCGACAGAGGAGAGGGAGAACGGGAGAAGATGTGGGGGAGGACATGTCCGACAGAGGAGAGGGAGAACGGGAGAGGATGTGGGGGAGGACATGACCGACAGAGGAGAGGGAGAACGGGAGAAGATGTGGGGGAGGACATGACCGACAGAGGAGAGGGAGAACGCGAGAAGATGTGGGGGAGGACATGACCGACAGAGGAGAGGGAGAACGGGAGAAGATGTGGGGGAGGACATGACCGACAGAGGAGAGGGAGAAGGGGAGATGTGGAGGAGGACATGACGACAGAGGAGAGGGAGAAGGGGAGATGTGGGGGAGGACATGACCGACAGAGGAGAGGGAGAACGGGAGGAGATGTGGGGGAGGACATGACCGACAGGGGAGAGGGAGAACGGGAGAAGATGTGGGGAGGACATGACCGACAGAGGAGAGGGAGAACGGGAGAAGATGTGGGGAGGACATGACCGACAGAGGAGAGGGAGAACAGGAGGAGATGTGGGGGAGGACATGACCGACAGAGGAGAGGGAGAAGATGTGGGGGAGGACATGACCGACAGAGCAGAGGGAGAACGGGAGAGGATGTGGGGGAGGACATGACTGACAGAGGAGAGGGAGAACGGGAGAAGATGTGGGGGAGGACATGACCGACAGAGAGGGAGAACGGGAGAGGATGTGGGGGAGGACATGACCGACAGAGGAGAGGGAGAACGGGAGGAGATGTGGGGGAGGACATGACCGACAGAGGAGGGAGAACGGGAGGAGATGTGGGGGAGGACATGACCGACAGAGGAGAGGGAGAACGGGAGAAGATGTGGGGGAGGACATGACCGACAGAGGAGAGGGAGAACGGGAGGAGATGTGGGGGAGGACATGACCGACAGAGGAGAGGGAGAACGGGAGGAGATGTGGGGGAGGACATGACCGACAGAGGAGAGGGAGAACGGGAGGAGATGTGGGGGAGGACATGACCGACAGGAGAGGGAGAACAGGAGGAGATGTGGGGGAGGTCATGACCGACAGAGGAGAGGGAGAAGGGGAGATGTGGGGGAGGACATGACCGACAGAGGAGAGGGAGAACGGGAGGAGAGGTGGGGGAGGACAAGACCGACAGAGGAGAGGGAGAACGGGAGGAGAGGTGGGGAGGACATGACCGACAGAGGAGAGGGAGAAGGGGAGATGTGGGGGAGGACATGACCGAGAGAGGAGAGGGAGAACGGGGAGGAGATGTGGGGGAGGACATGACCAACAGAGGAGAGGGAGAACGGGAGATGTGGGGGAGGACATGACCGACAGAGGAGAGGGAGAACGGGAGAGGATGTGGGGGAGGACATAACCGACAGAGGAGAGGGAGAACGGGAGAAGATGTGGGGAAGACATGACCGACAGAGGAGAGGGAGAACGGGAGAGGATGTGGGGGAGGACATGACCGACAGAGGAGAGGGAGAACGGGAGATGTGGGGGAGGACATGACCGACAGAGGAGAGGGAGAACGGGAGGAGATGTGGGGGAGGACATGACCGACAGAGGAGAGGGAGAACGGGAGATGTGGGGGAGGACATGACCGACAGAGGAGAGGGAGAATGGGAGAAGATGTGGGGGAGGACATGACCGACAGAGGAGAGGGAGAACGGGAGAAGATGTGGGGGAGGACATGACCGACAGAGGAGAGGGAGAACGGGAGGAGATGTGGGGGAGGACATGACCGACAGAGGAGAGGGAGAACGGGAGGAGATGTGGGGGAGGACATGACCGACAGAGGAGAGGGAGAACAGGAGGAGATGTGGGGGAGGACATGACCGACAGAGGAGAGGGAGAAGATGTGGGGGAGGACATGACCGACAGAGCAGAGGGAGAACGGGAGAGGATGTGGGGGAGGACATGACCGACAGAGGAGAGGGAGAACGGGAGAAGATGTGGGGGAGGACATGACCGACAGAGAGGGAGAACGGGAGAGGATGTGGGGGAGGACATGACCGACAGAGGAGAGGGAGAACGGGAGGAGATGTGGGGGAGGACATGACCGACAGAGGAGGGAGAACGGGAGGAGATGTGGGGGAGGACATGACCGACAGAGGAGAGGGAGAACGGGAGAAGATGTGGGGGAGGACATGACCGACAGAGGAGAGGGAGAACGGGAGGAGATGTGGGGGAGGACATGACCGACAGAGGAGAGGGAGAACGGGAGGAGATGTGGGGGAGGACATGACCGACAGAGGAGAGGGAGAACGGGAGGAGATGTGGGGGAGGACATGACCGACAGGAGAGGGAGAACAGGAGGAGATGTGGGGGAGGTCATGACCGACAGAGGAGAGGGAGAAGGGGAGATGTGGGGGAGGACATGACCGACAGAGGAGAGGGAGAACGGGAGGAGAGGTGGGGGAGGACAAGACCGACAGAGGAGAGGGAGAACGGGAGGAGAGGTGGGGAGGACATGACCGACAGAGGAGAGGGAGAAGGGGAGATGTGGGGGAGGACATGACCGACAGAGGAGAGGGAGAACGGGGAGGAGATGTGGGGGAGGACATGACCAACAGAGGAGAGGGAGAACGGGAGATGTGGGGGAGGACATGACCGACAGAGGAGAGGGAGAACGGGAGAGGATGTGGGGGAGGACATAACCGACAGAGGAGAGGGAGAACGGGAGAAGATGTGGGGAAGACATGACCGACAGAGGAGAGGGAGAACGGGAGAGGATGTGGGGGAGGACATGACCGACAGAGGAGAGGGAGAACGGGAGGAGATGTGGGGGAGGACATGACCGACAGAGGAGAGGGAGAACGGGAGGAGATGTGGGGGAGGACATGACCGACAGAGGAGAGGGAGAACGGGAGATGTGGGGGAGGACATGACCGACAGAGGAGAGGGAGAATGGGAGAAGATGTGGGGGAGGACATGACCGACAGAGGAGAGGGAGAACGGGAGAAGATGTGGGGGAGGACATGACCGACAGAGGAGAGGGAGAACGGGAGGAGATGTGGGGGAGGACATGACCGACAGAGGAGAGGGAGAACGGGAGGAGATGTGGGGGAGGACATGACCGACAGAGGAGAGGGAGAACAGGAGGAGATGTGGGGGAGGACATGACCGACAGAGGAGAGGGAGAAGATGTGGGGGAGGACATGACCGACAGAGCAGAGGGAGAACGGGAGAGGATGTGGGGGAGGACATGACCGACAGAGGAGAGGGAGAACGGGAGAAGATGTGGGGGAGGACATGACCGACAGAGAGGGAGAACGGGAGAGGATGTGGGGGAGGACATGACCGACAGAGGAGAGGGAGAACGGGAGGAGATGTGGGGGAGGACATGACCGACAGAGGAGGGAGAACGGGAGGAGATGTGGGGGAGGACATGACCGACAGAGGAGAGGGAGAACGGGAGAAGATGTGGGGGAGGACATGACCGACAGAGGAGAGGGAGAACGGGAGGAGATGTGGGGGAGGACATGACCGACAGAGGAGAGGGAGAACGGGAGGAGATGTGGGGGAGGACATGACCGACAGAGGAGAGGGAGAACGGGAGGAGATGTGGGGGAGGACATGACCGACAGGAGAGGGAGAACAGGAGGAGATGTGGGGGAGGTCATGACCGACAGAGGAGAGGGAGAAGGGGAGATGTGGGGGAGGACATGACCGACAGAGGAGAGGGAGAACGGGAGGAGAGGTGGGGGAGGACAAGACCGACAGAGGAGAGGGAGAACGGGAGGAGAGGTGGGGAGGACATGACCGACAGAGGAGAGGGAGAAGGGGAGATGTGGGGGAGGACATGACCGACAGAGGAGAGGGAGAACGGGGAGGAGATGTGGGGGAGGACATGACCAACAGAGGAGAGGGAGAACGGGAGATGTGGGGGAGGACATGACCGACAGAGGAGAGGGAGAACGGGAGAGGATGTGGGGGAGGACATAACCGACAGAGGAGAGGGAGAACGGGAGAAGATGTGGGGAAGACATGACCGACAGAGGAGAGGGAGAACGGGAGAGGATGTGGGGGAGGACATGACCGACAGAGGAGAGGGAGAACGGGAGGAGATGTGGGGGAGGACATGACCGACAGAGGAGAGGGAGAACGGGAGGAGATGTGGGGGAGGACATGACCGACAGAGGAGAGGGAGAACGGGAGATGTGGGGGAGGACATGACCGACAGAGGAGAGGGAGAACGGGAGATGTGGGGGAGGACATGACCGACAGAGGAGAGGGAGAATGGGAGAAGATGTGGGGGAGGACATGACCGACAGAGGAGAGGGAGAACGGGAGAAGATGTGGGGGAGGACATGACCGACAGAGGAGAGGGAGAACGGGAGGAGATGTGGGGGAGGACATGACCGACAGAGGAGAGGGAGAACGGGAGGAGATGTGGGGGAGGACATGACCGACAGAGGAGAGGGAGAACGGGAGATGTGGGGGAGGACATGACCGACAGAGGAGAGGGAGAACGGGAGAAGAGTGGGGGAGGACAGGACCGACAGAGGGAGCGGGAGAAGGGGAGAAGATGTGGGGGAGGACATGACCGACAGAGGAGAGGGAGAACGGGAGGAGATGTGGGGGAGGACATGACCGACAGAGGAGAGGGAGAACGGGAGGAGATGTGGGGAGGACATGACCGACAGAGGAGAGGGAGAACGGGAGATGTGGGGGAGGACATGACCGACAGAGAAGGAGAACGGGAGAGGATGTGGGGGAGGACATGACCGACAGAGGAGAAGGAGAACGGGAGGAGATGTGGGGGAGGACATGACCGACAGAGGAGAGGGAGAAGGGGAGATGTGGGGGAGGACATGACCGACAGAGGAGAGGGAGAACGGGAGGAGAGGTGGGGGAGGACATGACCGACAGAGGAGAGGGAGAACGGGAGAAGATGTGGGGGAGGACATGACCGACAGAGGAGAGGGAGAACGGGAGGAGATGTGGGGGAGGACATGACCGACAGAGGAGAAGGAGAACGGGAGAGGATGTGGGGGAGGACATGACCGACAGAGGAGAGGGAGAACGGGAGGAGAGGTGGGGGAGGACATGACCGACAGAGGAGAGGGAGAAGGGGAGATGTGGGGGAGGACATGACCGACAGAGGAGAGGGAGAAGGGGAGATGTGGGGGAGGACATGACCGACAGAGGAGAGGGAGTACGGGAGGAGAGGTGGGGGAGGACATGACCGACAGAGAGGGAGAAGGGGAGATGTGGGGGAGGACATGACCGACAGAGGAGAGGGAGAACGGGAGGAGATGTGGGGGAGGACATGACCGACAGAGGAGAGGGAGAACGGGAGGAGATGTGGGGGAGGACATGACCGACAGAGGAGAGGGAGAACGGGAGGAGATGTGGGGGAGGACATGACCGACAGAGGAGAGGGAGAACGGGAGGAGATGTGGGGGAGGACATGACCGACAGAGGAGAGGGAGAACGGGAGATGTGGGGGAGGACATGACCGACAGAGGAGAGGGAGAACGGGAGATGTGGGGGAGGACATGACCGACAGAGGAGAGGGAGAATGGGAGAAGATGTGGGGGAGGACATGACCGACAGAGGAGAGGGAGAACGGGAGAAGATGTGGGGGAGGACATGACCGACAGAGGAGAGGGAGAACGGGAGGAGATGTGGGGGAGGACATGACCGACAGAGGAGAGGGAGAACGGGAGGAGATGTGGGGGAGGACATGACCGACAGAGGAGAGGGAGAACGGGAGATGTGGGGGAGGACATGACCGACAGAGGAGAGGGAGAACGGGAGAAGAGTGGGGGAGGACAGGACCGACAGAGGGAGCGGGAGAAGGGGAGAAGATGTGGGGGAGGACATGACCGACAGAGGAGAGGGAGAACGGGAGGAGATGTGGGGGAGGACATGACCGACAGAGGAGAGGGAGAACGGGAGGAGATGTGGGGAGGACATGACCGACAGAGGAGAGGGAGAACGGGAGATGTGGGGGAGGACATGACCGACAGAGAAGGAGAACGGGAGAGGATGTGGGGGAGGACATGACCGACAGAGGAGAAGGAGAACGGGAGGAGATGTGGGGGAGGACATGACCGACAGAGGAGAGGGAGAAGGGGAGATGTGGGGGAGGACATGACCGACAGAGGAGAGGGAGAACGGGAGGAGAGGTGGGGGAGGACATGACCGACAGAGGAGAGGGAGAACGGGAGAAGATGTGGGGGAGGACATGACCGACAGAGGAGAGGGAGAACGGGAGGAGATGTGGGGGAGGACATGACCGACAGAGGAGAAGGAGAACGGGAGAGGATGTGGGGGAGGACATGACCGACAGAGGAGAGGGAGAACGGGAGGAGAGGTGGGGGAGGACATGACCGACAGAGGAGAGGGAGAAGGGGAGATGTGGGGGAGGACATGACCGACAGAGGAGAGGGAGAAGGGGAGATGTGGGGGAGGACATGACCGACAGAGGAGAGGGAGTACGGGAGGAGAGGTGGGGGAGGACATGACCGACAGAGAGGGAGAAGGGGAGATGTGGGGGAGGACATGACCGACAGAGGAGAGGGAGAACGGGAGGAGATGTGGGGGAGGACATGACCGACAGAGGAGAGGGAGAACGGGAGGAGATGTGGGGGAGGACATGACCGACAGAGGAGAGGGAGAACGGGAGGAGATGTGGGGGAGGACATGACCGACATGAGAGGGAGAACAGGAGGAGATGTGGGGGAGGTCATGACCGACAGAGGAGAGGGAGAAGGGGAGATGTGGGGGAGGACATGACCGACAGAGGAGAGGGAGAACGGGAGGAGAGGTGGGGGAGGACAAGACCGACAGAGGAGAGGGAGAACGGGAGGAGAGGTGGGGAGGACATGACCGACAGAGGAGAGGGAGAAGGGGAGATGTGGGGGAGGACATGACCGACAGAGGAGAGGGAGAACGGGGAGGAGATGTGGGGGAGGACATGACCGACAGAGGAGAGGGAGAACGGGAGATGTGGGGGAGGACATGACCGACAGAGGAGAGGGAGAACGGGAGAGGATGTGGGGGAGGACATAACCGACAGAGGAGAGGGAGAACGGGAGAAGATGTGGGGAAGACATGACCGACAGAGGAGAGGGAGAACGGGAGAGGATGTGGGGGAGGACATGACCGACAGAGGAGAGGGAGAACGGGAGATGTGGGGGAAGACATGACCGACAGAGGAGAGGGAGAACGGGAGGAGATGTGGGGGAGGACATGACCGACAGAGGAGAGGGAGAACGGGAGATGTGGGGGAGGACATGACCGACAGAGGAGAGGGAGAACGGGAGGAGATGTGGGGGAGGACATGACCGACAGGGGAGAGGGAGAACGGGAGAAGATGTGGGGAGGACATGACCGACAGAGGAGAGGGAGAACGGGAGAAGATGTGGGGAGGACATGACCGACAGAGGAGAGGGAGAACAGGAGGAGATGTGGGGGAGGACATGACCGACAGAGGAGAGGGAGAAGATGTGGGGGAGGACATGACCGACAGAGCAGAGGGAGAACGGGAGAGGATGTGGGGGAGGACATGACCGACAGAGGAGAGGGAGAACGGGAGAAGATGTGGGGGAGGACATGACCGACAGAGAGGGAGAACGGGAGAGGATGTGGGGGAGGACATGACCGACAGAGGAGAGGGAGAACGGGAGGAGATGTGGGGGAGGACATGACCGACAGAGGGAGAACGGGAGGAGATGTGGGGGAGGACATGACCGACAGAGGAGAGGGAGAACGGGAGAAGATGTGGGGGAGGACATGACCGACAGAGGAGAGGGAGAACGGGAGGAGATGTGGGGGAGGACATGACCGACAGAGGAGAGGGAGAACGGGAGGAGATGTGGGGGAGGACATGACCGACAGAGGAGAGGGAGAACGGGAGGAGATGTGGGGGAGGACATGACCGACATGAGAGGGAGAACAGGAGGAGATGTGGGGGAGGTCATGACCGACAGAGGAGAGGGAGAAGGGGAGATGTGGGGGAGGACATGACCGACAGAGGAGAGGGAGAACGGGAGGAGAGGTGGGGGAGGACAAGACCGACAGAGGAGAGGGAGAACGGGAGGAGAGGTGGGGAGGACATGACCGACAGAGGAGAGGGAGAAGGGGAGATGTGGGGGAGGACATGACCGACAGAGGAGAGGGAGAACGGGGAGGAGATGTGGGGGAGGACATGACCGACAGAGGAGAGGGAGAACGGGAGATGTGGGGGAGGACATGACCGACAGAGGAGAGGGAGAACGGGAGAGGATGTGGGGGAGGACATAACCGACAGAGGAGAGGGAGAACGGGAGAAGATGTGGGGAAGACATGACCGACAGAGGAGAGGGAGAACGGGAGAGGATGTGGGGGAGGACATGACCGACAGAGGAGAGGGAGAACGGGAGGAGATGTGGGGGAGGACATGACCGACAGAGGAGAGGGAGAACGGGAGGAGATGTGGGGGAGGACATGACCGACAGAGGAGAGGGAGAACGGGAGATGTGGGGGAGGACATGACCGACAGAGGAGAGGGAGAACGGGAGGAGATGTGGGGGAGGACATGACCGACAGGGGAGAGGGAGAACGGGAGAAGATGTGGGGAGGACATGACCGACAGAGGAGAGGGAGAACGGGAGAAGATGTGGGGAGGACATGACCGACAGAGGAGAGGGAGAACAGGAGGAGATGTGGGGGAGGACATGACCGACAGAGGAGAGGGAGAAGATGTGGGGGAGGACATGACCGACAGAGCAGAGGGAGAACGGGAGAGGATGTGGGGGAGGACATGACCGACAGAGGAGAGGGAGAACGGGAGAAGATGTGGGGGAGGACATGACCGACAGAGAGGGAGAACGGGAGAGGATGTGGGGGAGGACATGACCGACAGAGGAGAGGGAGAACGGGAGGAGATGTGGGGGAGGACATGACCGACAGAGGGAGAACGGGAGGAGATGTGGGGGAGGACATGACCGACAGAGGAGGGAGAACGGGAGAAGATGTGGGGGAGGACATGACCGACAGAGGAGAGGGAGAACGGGAGGAGATGTGGGGGAGGACATGACCGACAGAGGAGAGGGAGAACGGGAGGAGATGTGGGGGAGGACATGACCGACAGAGGAGAGGGAGAACGGGAGGAGATGTGGGGGAGGACATGACCGACAGGAGAGGGAGAACAGGAGGAGATGTGGGGGAGGTCATGACCGACAGAGGAGAGGGAGAACGGGAGGATATGTGGGGGAGGACATGACCGACAGAGGAGAGGGAGAACGGGAGAAGATGTGGGGGAGGACATGACCGACAGAGAGGGAGAAGGGGAGATGTGGGGGAGGACATGACCGACAGAGGAGAGGGAGAACGGGAGGAGATGTGGGGGAGGACATGACCGACAGAGGAGAGGGAGAAGGGGAGATGTGGGGGAGGACATGACCGACAGAGGAGAGGGAGAACGGGAGGAGATGTGGGGGAGGACATGACCGACAGAGGAGAGGGAGAACGGGAGGAGATGTGGGGGAGGACATGACCGACAGAGGAGAGGGAGAACGGGAGGAGACGTGGGGGAGGACATGACCGACAGAGGAGAGGGAGAACGGGAGAAGATGTGGGGGAGGACATGACCGACAGAGGAGAGGGAGAACGGGATGAGATGTGGGGGAGGACATGACCGACAGAGGAGAGGGAGAAGGGGAGATGTGGGGGAGGACATGACCGACAGAGGAGAGGGAGAACGGGAGAAGATGTGGGGGAGGACATGTCCGACAGAGGAGAGGGAGAACGGGAGAGGATGTGGGGGAGGACATGACCGACAGAGAAGGAGAACGGGAGAAGATGTGGGGGAGGACATGACCGACAGAGGAGAGGGAGAACGCGAGAAGATGTGGGGGAGGACATGACCGACAGAGGAGAGGGAGAACGGGAGAAGATGTGGGGGAGGACATGACCGACAGAGGAGAGGGAGAAGGGGAGATGTGGGGGAGGACATGACGACAGAGGAGAGGGAGAAGGGGAGATGTGGGGGAGGACATGACCGACAGAGGAGAGGGAGAACGGGAGGAGATGTGGGGGAGGACATGACCGACAGGGGAGAGGGAGAACGGGAGAAGATGTGGGGAGGACATGACCGACAGAGGAGAGGGAGAACGGGAGAAGATGTGGGGAGGACATGACCGACAGAGGAGAGGGAGAAGGGGAGATGTGGGGGAGGACATGACCGACAGAGGAGAGGGAGAAGGGGAGATGTGGGGGAGGACATGACCGACAGAGCAGAGGGAGAACGGGAGAGGATGTGGGGGAGGACATGACCGACAGAGGAGAGGGAGAACGGGAGAAGATGTGGGGGAGGACATGACCGACAGAGAGGGAGAACGGGAGAGGATGTGGGGGAGGACATGACCGACAGAGGAGAGGGAGAACGGGAGGAGATGTGGGGGAGGACATGACCGACAGAGGAGGGAGAACGGGAGATGTGGGGGAGGACATGACCGACAGAGGAGAGGGAGAACGGGAGAAGATGTGGGGGAGGACATGACCGACAGAGGAGAGGGAGAACGGGAGGAGATGTGGGGGAGGACATGACCGACAGAGGAGAGGGAGAACGGGAGGAGATGTGGGGGAGGACATGACCGACAGAGGAGAGGGAGAACGGGAGGAGATGTGGGGGAGGACATGACCGACAGGAGAGGGAGAACAGGAGGAGATGTGGGGGAGGTCATGACCGACAGAGGAGAGGGAGAAGGGGAGATGTGGGGGAGGACATGACCGACAGAGGAGAGGGAGAACGGGAGGAGAGGTGGGGGAGGACAAGACCGACAGAGGAGAGGGAGAACGGGAGGAGAGGTGGGGAGGACATGACCGACAGAGGAGAGGGAGAAGGGGAGATGTGGGGGAGGACATGACCGACAGAGGAGAGGGAGAACGGGGAGGAGATGTGGGGGAGGACATGACCAACAGAGGAGAGGGAGAACGGGAGATGTGGGGGAGGACATGACCGACAGAGGAGAGGGAGAACGGGAGAGGATGTGGGGGAGGACATAACCGACAGAGGAGAGGGAGAACGGGAGAAGATGTGGGGAAGACATGACCGACAGAGGAGAGGGAGAACGGGAGAGGATGTGGGGGAGGACATGACCGACAGAGGAGAGGGAGAACGGGAGGAGATGTGGGGGAGGACATGACCGACAGAGGAGAGGGAGAACGGGAGGAGATGTGGGGGAGGACATGACCGACAGAGGAGAGGGAGAACGGGAGATGTGGGGGAGGACATGACCGACAGAGGAGAGGGAGAATGGGAGAAGATGTGGGGGAGGACATGACCGACAGAGGAGAGGGAGAACGGGAGAAGATGTGGGGGAGGACATGACCGACAGAGGAGAGGGAGAACGGGAGGAGATGTGGGGGAGGACATGACCGACAGAGGAGAGGGAGAACGGGAGGAGATGTGGGGGAGGACATGACCGACAGAGGAGAGGGAGAACGGGAGATGTGGGGGAGGACATGACCGACAGAGGAGAGGGAGAACGGGAGAAGAGTGGGGGAGGACAGGACCGACAGAGGGAGCGGGAGAAGGGGAGAAGATGTGGGGGAGGACATGACCGACAGAGGAGAGGGAGAACGGGAGGAGATGTGGGGGAGGACATGACCGACAGAGGAGAGGGAGAACGGGAGGAGATGTGGGGAGGACATGACCGACAGAGGAGAGGGAGAACGGGAGATGTGGGGGAGGACATGACCGACAGAGAAGGAGAACGGGAGAGGATGTGGGGGAGGACATGACCGACAGAGGAGAAGGAGAACGGGAGGAGATGTGGGGGAGGACATGACCGACAGAGGAGAGGGAGAAGGGGAGATGTGGGGGAGGACATGACCGACAGAGGAGAGGGAGAACGGGAGGAGAGGTGGGGGAGGACATGACCGACAGAGGAGAGGGAGAACGGGAGAAGATGTGGGGGAGGACATGACCGACAGAGGAGAGGGAGAACGGGAGGAGATGTGGGGGAGGACATGACCGACAGAGGAGAAGGAGAACGGGAGAGGATGTGGGGGAGGACATGACCGACAGAGGAGAGGGAGAACGGGAGGAGAGGTGGGGGAGGACATGACCGACAGAGGAGAGGGAGAAGGGGAGATGTGGGGGAGGACATGACCGACAGAGGAGAGGGAGAAGGGGAGATGTGGGGGAGGACATGACCGACAGAGGAGAGGGAGTACGGGAGGAGAGGTGGGGGAGGACATGACCGACAGAGAGGGAGAAGGGGAGATGTGGGGGAGGACATGACCGACAGAGGAGAGGGAGAACGGGAGGAGATGTGGGGGAGGACATGACCGACAGAGGAGAGGGAGAACGGGAGATGTGGGGGAGGACATGACCGACAGAGGAGAGGGAGAACGGGAGATGTGGGGGAGGACATGACCGACAGAGGAGAGGGAGAATGGGAGAAGATGTGGGGGAGGACATGACCGACAGAGGAGAGGGAGAACGGGAGAAGATGTGGGGGAGGACATGACCGACAGAGGAGAGGGAGAACGGGAGGAGATGTGGGGGAGGACATGACCGACAGAGGAGAGGGAGAACGGGAGGAGATGTGGGGGAGGACATGACCGACAGAGGAGAGGGAGAACGGGAGATGTGGGGGAGGACATGACCGACAGAGGAGAGGGAGAACGGGAGAAGAGTGGGGGAGGACAGGACCGACAGAGGGAGCGGGAGAAGGGGAGAAGATGTGGGGGAGGACATGACCGACAGAGGAGAGGGAGAACGGGAGGAGATGTGGGGGAGGACATGACCGACAGAGGAGAGGGAGAACGGGAGGAGATGTGGGGAGGACATGACCGACAGAGGAGAGGGAGAACGGGAGATGTGGGGGAGGACATGACCGACAGAGAAGGAGAACGGGAGAGGATGTGGGGGAGGACATGACCGACAGAGGAGAAGGAGAACGGGAGGAGATGTGGGGGAGGACATGACCGACAGAGGAGAGGGAGAAGGGGAGATGTGGGGGAGGACATGACCGACAGAGGAGAGGGAGAACGGGAGGAGAGGTGGGGGAGGACATGACCGACAGAGGAGAGGGAGAACGGGAGAAGATGTGGGGGAGGACATGACCGACAGAGGAGAGGGAGAACGGGAGGAGATGTGGGGGAGGACATGACCGACAGAGGAGAAGGAGAACGGGAGAGGATGTGGGGGAGGACATGACCGACAGAGGAGAGGGAGAACGGGAGGAGAGGTGGGGGAGGACATGACCGACAGAGGAGAGGGAGAAGGGGAGATGTGGGGGAGGACATGACCGACAGAGGAGAGGGAGAAGGGGAGATGTGGGGGAGGACATGACCGACAGAGGAGAGGGAGTACGGGAGGAGAGGTGGGGGAGGACATGACCGACAGAGAGGGAGAAGGGGAGATGTGGGGGAGGACATGACCGACAGAGGAGAGGGAGAACGGGAGGAGATGTGGGGGAGGACATGACCGACAGAGGAGAGGGAGAACGGGAGGAGATGTGGGGGAGGACATGACCGACAGAGGAGAGGGAGAACGGGAGGAGATGTGGGGGAGGACATGACCGACATGAGAGGGAGAACAGGAGGAGATGTGGGGGAGGTCATGACCGACAGAGGAGAGGGAGAAGGGGAGATGTGGGGGAGGACATGACCGACAGAGGAGAGGGAGAACGGGAGGAGAGGTGGGGGAGGACAAGACCGACAGAGGAGAGGGAGAACGGGAGGAGAGGTGGGGAGGACATGACCGACAGAGGAGAGGGAGAAGGGGAGATGTGGGGGAGGACATGACCGACAGAGGAGAGGGAGAACGGGGAGGAGATGTGGGGGAGGACATGACCGACAGAGGAGAGGGAGAACGGGAGATGTGGGGGAGGACATGACCGACAGAGGAGAGGGAGAACGGGAGAGGATGTGGGGGAGGACATAACCGACAGAGGAGAGGGAGAACGGGAGAAGATGTGGGGAAGACATGACCGACAGAGGAGAGGGAGAACGGGAGAGGATGTGGGGGAGGACATGACCGACAGAGGAGAGGGAGAACGGGAGGAGATGTGGGGGAAGACATGACCGACAGAGGAGAGGGAGAACGGGAGGAGATGTGGGGGAGGACATGACCGACAGAGGAGAGGGAGAACGGGAGATGTGGGGGAGGACATGACCGACAGAGGAGAGGGAGAACGGGAGGAGATGTGGGGGAGGACATGACCGACAGGGGAGAGGGAGAACGGGAGAAGATGTGGGGAGGACATGACCGACAGAGGAGAGGGAGAACGGGAGAAGATGTGGGGAGGACATGACCGACAGAGGAGAGGGAGAACAGGAGGAGATGTGGGGGAGGACATGACCGACAGAGGAGAGGGAGAAGATGTGGGGGAGGACATGACCGACAGAGCAGAGGGAGAACGGGAGAGGATGTGGGGGAGGACATGACCGACAGAGGAGAGGGAGAACGGGAGAAGATGTGGGGGAGGACATGACCGACAGAGAGGGAGAACGGGAGAGGATGTGGGGGAGGACATGACCGACAGAGGAGAGGGAGAACGGGAGGAGATGTGGGGGAGGACATGACCGACAGAGGGAGAACGGGAGGAGATGTGGGGGAGGACATGACCGACAGAGGAGAGGGAGAACGGGAGAAGATGTGGGGGAGGACATGACCGACAGAGGAGAGGGAGAACGGGAGGAGATGTGGGGGAGGACATGACCGACAGAGGAGAGGGAGAACGGGAGGAGATGTGGGGGAGGACATGACCGACAGAGGAGAGGGAGAACGGGAGGAGATGTGGGGGAGGACATGACCGACATGAGAGGGAGAACAGGAGGAGATGTGGGGGAGGTCATGACCGACAGAGGAGAGGGAGAAGGGGAGATGTGGGGGAGGACATGACCGACAGAGGAGAGGGAGAACGGGAGGAGAGGTGGGGGAGGACAAGACCGACAGAGGAGAGGGAGAACGGGAGGAGAGGTGGGGAGGACATGACCGACAGAGGAGAGGGAGAAGGGGAGATGTGGGGGAGGACATGACCGACAGAGGAGAGGGAGAACGGGGAGGAGATGTGGGGGAGGACATGACCGACAGAGGAGAGGGAGAACGGGAGATGTGGGGGAGGACATGACCGACAGAGGAGAGGGAGAACGGGAGAGGATGTGGGGGAGGACATAACCGACAGAGGAGAGGGAGAACGGGAGAAGATGTGGGGAAGACATGACCGACAGAGGAGAGGGAGAACGGGAGAGGATGTGGGGGAGGACATGACCGACAGAGGAGAGGGAGAACGGGAGGAGATGTGGGGGAGGACATGACCGACAGAGGAGAGGGAGAACGGGAGGAGATGTGGGGGAGGACATGACCGACAGAGGAGAGGGAGAACGGGAGATGTGGGGGAGGACATGACCGACAGAGGAGAGGGAGAACGGGAGGAGATGTGGGGGAGGACATGACCGACAGGGGAGAGGGAGAACGGGAGAAGATGTGGGGAGGACATGACCGACAGAGGAGAGGGAGAACGGGAGAAGATGTGGGGAGGACATGACCGACAGAGGAGAGGGAGAACAGGAGGAGATGTGGGGGAGGACATGACCGACAGAGGAGAGGGAGAAGATGTGGGGGAGGACATGACCGACAGAGCAGAGGGAGAACGGGAGAGGATGTGGGGGAGGACATGACCGACAGAGGAGAGGGAGAACGGGAGAAGATGTGGGGGAGGACATGACCGACAGAGAGGGAGAACGGGAGAGGATGTGGGGGAGGACATGACCGACAGAGGAGAGGGAGAACGGGAGGAGATGTGGGGGAGGACATGACCGACAGAGGGAGAACGGGAGGAGATGTGGGGGAGGACATGACCGACAGAGGAGAGGGAGAACGGGAGAAGATGTGGGGGAGGACATGACCGACAGAGGAGAGGGAGAACGGGAGGAGATGTGGGGGAGGACATGACCGACAGAGGAGAGGGAGAACGGGAGGAGATGTGGGGGAGGACATGACCGACAGAGGAGAGGGAGAACGGGAGGAGATGTGGGGGAGGACATGACCGACAGGAGAGGGAGAACAGGAGGAGATGTGGGGGAGGTCATGACCGACAGAGGAGAGGGAGAACGGGAGGATATGTGGGGGAGGACATGACCGACAGAGGAGAGGGAGAACGGGAGAAGATGTGGGGGAGGACATGACCGACAGAGAGGGAGAAGGGGAGATGTGGGGGAGGACATGACCGACAGAGGAGAGGGAGAACGGGAGGAGATGTGGGGGAGGACATGACCGACAGAGGAGAGGGAGAAGGGGAGATGTGGGGGAGGACATGACCGACAGAGGAGAGGGAGAACGGGAGGAGATGTGGGGGAGGACATGACCGACAGAGGAGAGGGAGAACGGGAGATGTGGGGGAGGACATGACCGACAGAGGAGAGGGAGAACGGGAGGAGACGTGGGGGAGGACATGACCGACAGAGGAGAGGGAGAACGGGAGAAGATGTGGGGGAGGACATGACCGACAGAGGAGAGGGAGAACGGGATGAGATGTGGGGGAGGACATGACCGACAGAGGAGATGGAGAAGGGGAGATGTGGGGGAGGACATGACCGACAGAGGAGAGGGAGAACGGGAGAAGATGTGGGGGAGGACATGTCCGACAGAGGAGAGGGAGAACGGGAGAGGATGTGGGGGAGGACATGACCGACAGAGGAGAGGGAGAACGGGAGAAGATGTGGGGGAGGACATGACCGACAGAGGAGAGGGAGAACGCGAGAAGATGTGGGGGAGGACATGACCGACAGAGGAGAGGGAGAACGGGAGAAGATGTGGGGGAGGACATGACCGACAGAGGAGAGGGAGAAGGGGAGATGTGGGGGAGGACATGACGACAGAGGAGAGGGAGAAGGGGAGATGTGGGGGAGGACATGACCGACAGAGGAGAGGGAGAACGGGAGGAGATGTGGGGGAGGACATGACCGACAGGGGAGAGGGAGAACGGGAGAAGATGTGGGGAGGACATGACCGACAGAGGAGAGGGAGAACGGGAGAAGATGTGGGGAGGACATGACCGACAGAGGAGAGGGAGAACAGGAGGAGATGTGGGGGAGGACATGACCGACAGAGGAGAGGGAGAAGATGTGGGGGAGGACATGACCGACAGAGCAGAGGGAGAACGGGAGAGGATGTGGGGGAGGACATGACCGACAGAGGAGAGGGAGAACGGGAGAAGATGTGGGGGAGGACATGACCGACAGAGAGGGAGAACGGGAGAGGATGTGGGGGAGGACATGACCGACAGAGGAGAGGGAGAACGGGAGGAGATGTGGGGGAGGACATGACCGACAGAGGAGGGAGAACGGGAGATGTGGGGGAGGACATGACCGACAGAGGAGAGGGAGAACGGGAGAAGATGTGGGGGAGGACATGACCGACAGAGGAGAGGGAGAACGGGAGGAGATGTGGGGGAGGACATGACCGACAGAGGAGAGGGAGAACGGGAGGAGATGTGGGGGAGGACATGACCGACAGAGGAGAGGGAGAACGGGAGGAGATGTGGGGGAGGACATGACCGACAGGAGAGGGAGAACAGGAGGAGATGTGGGGGAGGTCATGACCGACAGAGGAGAGGGAGAAGGGGAGATGTGGGGGAGGACATGACCGACAGAGGAGAGGGAGAACGGGAGGAGAGGTGGGGGAGGACAAGACCGACAGAGGAGAGGGAGAACGGGAGGAGAGGTGGGGAGGACATGACCGACAGAGGAGAGGGAGAAGGGGAGATGTGGGGGAGGACATGACCGACAGAGGAGAGGGAGAACGGGGAGGAGATGTGGGGGAGGACATGACCAACAGAGGAGAGGGAGAACGGGAGATGTGGGGGAGGACATGACCGACAGAGGAGAGGGAGAACGGGAGAGGATGTGGGGGAGGACATAACCGACAGAGGAGAGGGAGAACGGGAGAAGATGTGGGGAAGACATGACCGACAGAGGAGAGGGAGAACGGGAGAGGATGTGGGGGAGGACATGACCGACAGAGGAGAGGGAGAACGGGAGGAGATGTGGGGGAGGACATGACCGACAGAGGAGAGGGAGAACGGGAGGAGATGTGGGGGAGGACATGACCGACAGAGGAGAGGGAGAACGGGAGATGTGGGGGAGGACATGACCGACAGAGGAGAGGGAGAATGGGAGAAGATGTGGGGGAGGACATGACCGACAGAGGAGAGGGAGAACGGGAGAAGATGTGGGGGAGGACATGACCGACAGAGGAGAGGGAGAACGGGAGGAGATGTGGGGGAGGACATGACCGACAGAGGAGAGGGAGAACGGGAGGATATGTGGGGGAGGACATGACCGACAGAGGAGAGGGAGAACGGGAGATGTGGGGGAGGACATGACCGACAGAGGAGAGGGAGAACGGGAGAAGAGTGGGGGTTGGACAGGACCGACAGAGGGAGCGGGAGAAGGGGAGAAGATGTGGGGGAGGACATGACCGACAGAGGAGAGGGAGAACGGGAGGAGATGTGGGGGAGGACATGACCGACAGAGGAGAGGGAGAACGGGAGGAGATGTGGGGAGGACATGACCGACAGAGGAGAGGGAGAACGGGAGATGTGGGGGAGGACATGACCGACAGAGAAGGAGAACGGGAGAGGATGTGGGGGAGGACATGACCGACAGAGGAGAAGGAGAACGGGAGGAGATGTGGGGGAGGACATGACCGACAGAGGAGAGGGAGAAGGGGAGATGTGGGGGAGGACATGACCGACAGAGGAGAGGGAGAACGGGAGGAGAGGTGGGGGAGGACATGACCGACAGAGGAGAGGGAGAACGGGAGAAGATGTGGGGGAGGACATGACCGACAGAGGAGAGGGAGAACGGGAGGAGATGTGGGGGAGGACATGACCGACAGAGGAGAAGGAGAACGGGAGAGGATGTGGGGGAGGACATGACCGACAGAGGAGAGGGAGAACGGGAGGAGAGGTGGGGGAGGACATGACCGACAGAGGAGAGGGAGAAGGGGAGATGTGGGGGAGGACATGACCGACAGAGGAGAGGGAGAAGGGGAGATGTGGGGGAGGACATGACCGACAGAGGAGAGGGAGTACGGGAGGAGAGGTGGGGGAGGACATGACCGACAGAGAGGGAGAAGGGGAGATGTGGGGGAGGACATGACCGACAGAGGAGAGGGAGAACGGGAGGAGATGTGGGGGAGGACATGACCGACAGAGGAGAGGGAGAACGGGAGGAGATGTGGGGGAGGACATGACCGACAGAGGAGAGGGAGAACGGGAGGAGATGTGGGGGAGGACATGACCGACAGGGGAGAGGGAGAACGGGAGAAGATGTGGGGAGGACATGACCGACAGAGGAGAGGGAGAACGGGAGAAGATGTGGGGAGGACATGACCGACAGAGGAGAGGGAGAACAGGAGGAGATGTGGGGGAGGACATGACCGACAGAGGAGAGGGAGAAGATGTGGGGGAGGACATGACCGACAGAGCAGAGGGAGAACGGGAGAGGATGTGGGGGAGGACATGACCGACAGAGGAGAGGGAGAACGGGAGAAGATGTGGGGGAGGACATGACCGACAGAGAGGGAGAACGGGAGAGGATGTGGGGGAGGACATGACCGACAGAGGAGAGGGAGAACGGGAGGAGATGTGGGGGAGGACATGACCGACAGAGGGAGAACGGGAGGAGATGTGGGGGAGGACATGACCGACAGAGGAGAGGGAGAACGGGAGAAGATGTGGGGGAGGACATGACCGACAGAGGAGAGGGAGAACGGGAGGAGATGTGGGGGAGGACATGACCGACAGAGGAGAGGGAGAACGGGAGGAGATGTGGGGGAGGACATGACCGACAGAGGAGAGGGAGAACGGGAGGAGATGTGGGGGAGGACATGACCGACAGGAGAGGGAGAACAGGAGGAGATGTGGGGGAGGTCATGACCGACAGAGGAGAGGGAGAAGGGGAGATGTGGGGGAGGACATGACCGACAGAGGAGAGGGAGAACGGGAGGAGAGGTGGGGGAGGACAAGACCGACAGAGGAGAGGGAGAACAGGAGGAGAGGTGGGGAGGACATGACCGACAGAGGAGAGGGAGAAGGGGAGATGTGGGGGAGGACATGACCGACAGAGGAGAGGGAGAACGGGGAGGAGATGTGGGGGAGGACATGACCGACAGAGGAGAGGGAGAACGGGAGATGTGGGGGAGGACATGACCGACAGAGGAGAGGGAGAACGGGAGAGGATGTGGGGGAGGACATAACCGACAGAGGAGAGGGAGAACGGGAGAAGATGTGGGGAAGACATGACCGACAGAGGAGAGGGAGAACGGGAGAGGATGTGGGGGAGGACATGACCGACAGAGGAGAGGGAGAACGGGAGGAGATGTGGGGGAGGACATGACCGACAGAGGAGAGGGAGAACGGGAGGAGATGTGGGGGAGGACATGACCGACAGAGGAGAGGGAGAACGGGAGATGTGGGGGAGGACATGACCGACAGAGGAGAGGGAGAACGGGAGGAGATGTGGGGGAGGACATGACCGACAGGGGAGAGGGAGAACGGGAGAAGATGTGGGGAGGACATGACCGACAGAGGAGAGGGAGAACGGGAGAAGATGTGGGGAGGACATGACCGACAGAGGAGAGGGAGAACAGGAGGAGATGTGGGGGAGGACATGACCGACAGAGGAGAGGGAGAAGATGTGGGGGAGGACATGACCGACAGAGCAGAGGGAGAACGGGAGAGGATGTGGGGGAGGACATGACCGACAGAGGAGAGGGAGAACGGGAGAAGATGTGGGGGAGGACATGACCGACAGAGAGGGAGAACGGGAGAGGATGTGGGGGAGGACATGACCGACAGAGGAGAGGGAGAACGGGAGGAGATGTGGGGGAGGACATGACCGACAGAGGGAGAACGGGAGGAGATGTGGGGGAGGACATGACCGACAGAGGAGAGGGAGAACGGGAGAAGATGTGGGGGAGGACATGACCGACAGAGGAGAGGGAGAACGGGAGGAGATGTGGGGGAGGACATGACCGACAGAGGAGAGGGAGAGCGGGAGGAGATGTGGGGGAGGACATGACCGACAGAGGAGAGGGAGAACGGGAGGAGATGTGGGGGAGGACATGACCGACATGAGAGGGAGAACAGGAGGAGATGTGGGGGAGGTCATGACCGACAGAGGAGAGGGAGAAGGGGAGATGTGGGGGAGGACATGACCGACAGAGGAGAGGGAGAACGGGAGGAGAGGTGGGGGAGGACAAGACCGACAGAGGAGAGGGAGAACGGGAGGAGAGGTGGGGAGGACATGACCGACAGAGGAGAGGGAGAAGGGGAGATGTGGGGGAGGACATGACCGACAGAGGAGAGGGAGAACGGGGAGGAGATGTGGGGGAGGACATGACCGACAGAGGAGAGGGAGAACGGGAGATGTGGGGGAGGACATGACCGACAGAGGAGAGGGAGAACGGGAGAGGATGTGGGGGAGGACATAACCGACAGAGGAGAGGGAGAACGGGAGAAGATGTGGGGAAGACATGACCGACAGAGGAGAGGGAGAACGGGAGAGGATGTGGGGGAGGACATGACCGACAGAGGAGAGGGAGAACGGGAGGAGATGTGGGGGAGGACATGACCGACAGAGGAGAGGGAGAACGGGAGGAGATGTGGGGGAGGACATGACCGACAGAGGAGAGGGAGAACGGGAGATGTGGGGGAGGACATGACCGACAGAGGAGAGGGAGAACGGGAGGAGATGTGGGGGAGGACATGACCGACAGGGGAGAGGGAGAACGGGAGAAGATGTGGGGAGGACATGACCGACAGAGGAGAGGGAGAACGGGAGAAGATGTGGGGAGGACATGACCGACAGAGGAGAGGGAGAACAGGAGGAGATGTGGGGGAGGACATGACCGACAGAGGAGAGGGAGAAGATGTGGGGGAGGACATGACCGACAGAGCAGAGGGAGAACGGGAGAGGATGTGGGGGAGGACATGACCGACAGAGGAGAGGGAGAACGGGAGAAGATGTGGGGGAGGACATGACCGACAGAGGGAGAACGGGAGAGGATGTGGGGGAGGACATGACCGACAGAGGAGAGGGAGAACGGGAGGAGATGTGGGGGAGGACATGACCGACAGAGGGAGAACGGGAGGAGATGTGGGGGAGGACATGACCGACAGAGGAGAGGGAGAACGGGAGAAGATGTGGGGGAGGACATGACCGACAGAGGAGAGGGAGAACGGGAGGAGATGTGGGGGAGGACATGACCGACAGAGGAGAGGGAGAACGGGAGATGTGGGGGAGGACATGACCGACAGAGGAGAGGGAGAACGGGAGGAGATGTGGGGGAGGACATGACCGACAGGAGAGGGAGAACAGGAGGAGATGTGGGGGAGGTCATGACCGACAGAGGAGAGGGAGAACGGGAGGATATGTGGGGGAGGACATGACCGACAGAGGAGAGGGAGAACGGGAGAAGATGTGGGGGAGGACATGACCGACAGAGAGGGAGAAGGGGAGATGTGGGGGAGGACATGACCGACAGAGGAGAGGGAGAACGGGAGGAGATGTGGGGGAGGACATGACCGACAGAGGAGAGGGAGAAGGGGAGATGTGGGGGAGGACATGACCGACAGAGGAGAGGGAGAACGGGAGGAGATGTGGGGGAGGACATGACCGACAGAGGAGAGGGAGAACGGGAGATGTGGGGGAGGACATGACCGACAGAGGAGAGGGAGAACGGGAGGAGACGTGGGGGAGGACATGACCGACAGAGGAGAGGGAGAACGGGAGAAGATGTGGGGGAGGACATGACCGACAGAGGAGAGGGAGAACGGGATGAGATGTGGGGGAGGACATGACCGACAGAGGAGAGGGAGAAGGGGAGATGTGGGGGAGGACATGACCGACAGAGGAGAGGGAGAACGGGAGAAGATGTGGGGGAGGACATGTCCGACAGAGGAGAGGGAGAACGGGAGAGGATGTGGGGGAGGACATAACCGACAGAGGAGAGGGAGAACGGGAGAAGATGTGGGGAAGACATGACCGACAGAGGAGAGGGAGAACGGGAGAGGATGTGGGGGAGGACATGACCGACAGAGGAGAGGGAGAACGGGAGGAGATGTGGGGGAAGACATGACCGACAGAGGAGAGGGAGAACGGGAGGAGATGTGGGGGAGGACATGACCGACAGAGGAGAGGGAGAACGGGAGATGTGGGGGAGGACATGACCGACAGAGGAGAGGGAGAACGGGAGGAGATGTGGGGGAGGACATGACCGACAGGGGAGAGGGAGAACGGGAGAAGATGTGGGGAGGACATGACCGACAGAGGAGAGGGAGAACGGGAGAAGATGTGGGGAGGACATGACCGACAGAGGAGAGGGAGAACAGGAGGAGATGTGGGGGAGGACATGACCGACAGAGGAGAGGGAGAAGATGTGGGGGAGGACATGACCGACAGAGCAGAGGGAGAACGGGAGAGGATGTGGGGGAGGACATGACCGACAGAGGAGAGGGAGAACGGGAGAAGATGTGGGGGAGGACATGACCGACAGAGAGGGAGAACGGGAGAGGATGTGGGGGAGGACATGACCGACAGAGGAGAGGGAGAACGGGAGGAGATGTGGGGGAGGACATGACCGACAGAGGGAGAACGGGAGGAGATGTGGGGGAGGACATGACCGACAGAGGAGAGGGAGAACGGGAGAAGATGTGGGGGAGGACATGACCGACAGAGGAGAGGGAGAACGGGAGGAGATGTGGGGGAGGACATGACCGACAGAGGAGAGGGAGAACGGGAGGAGATGTGGGGGAGGACATGACCGACAGAGGAGAGGGAGAACGGGAGGAGATGTGGGGGAGGACATGACCGACATGAGAGGGAGAACAGGAGGAGATGTGGGGGAGGTCATGACCGACAGAGGAGAGGGAGAAGGGGAGATGTGGGGGAGGACATGACCGACAGAGGAGAGGGAGAACGGGAGGAGAGGTGGGGGAGGACAAGACCGACAGAGGAGAGGGAGAACGGGAGGAGAGGTGGGGAGGACATGACCGACAGAGGAGAGGGAGAAGGGGAGATGTGGGGGAGGACATGACCGACAGAGGAGAGGGAGAACGGGGAGGAGATGTGGGGGAGGACATGACCGACAGAGGAGAGGGAGAACGGGAGATGTGGGGGAGGACATGACCGACAGAGGAGAGGGAGAACGGGAGAGGATGTGGGGGAGGACATAACCGACAGAGGAGAGGGAGAACGGGAGAAGATGTGGGGAAGACATGACCGACAGAGGAGAGGGAGAACGGGAGAGGATGTGGGGGAGGACATGACCGACAGAGGAGAGGGAGAACGGGAGGAGATGTGGGGGAGGACATGACCGACAGAGGAGAGGGAGAACGGGAGGAGATGTGGGGGAGGACATGACCGACAGAGGAGAGGGAGAACGGGAGATGTGGGGGAGGACATGACCGACAGAGGAGAGGGAGAACGGGAGGAGATGTGGGGGAGGACATGACCGACAGGGGAGAGGGAGAACGGGAGAAGATGTGGGGAGGACATGACCGACAGAGGAGAGGGAGAACGGGAGAAGATGTGGGGAGGACATGACCGACAGAGGAGAGGGAGAACAGGAGGAGATGTGGGGGAGGACATGACCGACAGAGGAGAGGGAGAAGATGTGGGGGAGGACATGACCGACAGAGCAGAGGGAGAACGGGAGAGGATGTGGGGGAGGACATGACCGACAGAGGAGAGGGAGAACGGGAGAAGATGTGGGGGAGGACATGACCGACAGAGAGGGAGAACGGGAGAGGATGTGGGGGAGGACATGACCGACAGAGGAGAGGGAGAACGGGAGGAGATGTGGGGGAGGACATGACCGACAGAGGGAGAACGGGAGGAGATGTGGGGGAGGACATGACCGACAGAGGAGAGGGAGAACGGGAGAAGATGTGGGGGAGGACATGACCGACAGAGGAGAGGGAGAACGGGAGGAGATGTGGGGGAGGACATGACCGACAGAGGAGAGGGAGAACGGGAGGAGATGTGGGGGAGGACATGACCGACAGAGGAGAGGGAGAACGGGAGGAGATGTGGGGGAGGACATGACCGACAGGAGAGGGAGAACAGGAGGAGATGTGGGGGAGGTCATGACCGACAGAGGAGAGGGAGAACGGGAGGATATGTGGGGGAGGACATGACCGACAGAGGAGAGGGAGAACGGGAGAAGATGTGGGGGAGGACATGACCGACAGAGAGGGAGAAGGGGAGATGTGGGGGAGGACATGACCGACAGAGGAGAGGGAGAACGGGAGGAGATGTGGGGGAGGACATGACCGACAGAGGAGAGGGAGAAGGGGAGATGTGGGGGAGGACATGACCGACAGAGGAGAGGGAGAACGGGAGGAGATGTGGGGGAGGACATGACCGACAGAGGAGAGGGAGAACGGGAGGAGATGTGGGGGAGGACATGACCGACAGAGGAGAGGGAGAACGGGAGGAGACGTGGGGGAGGACATGACCGACAGAGGAGAGGGAGAACGGGAGAAGATGTGGGGGAGGACATGACCGACAGAGGAGAGGGAGAACGGGATGAGATGTGGGGGAGGACATGACCGACAGAGGAGAGGGAGAAGGGGAGATGTGGGGGAGGACATGACCGACAGAGGAGAGGGAGAACGGGAGAAGATGTGGGGGAGGACATGTCCGACAGAGGAGAGGGAGAACGGGAGAGGATGTGGGGGAGGACATGACCGACAGAGGAGAGGGAGAACGGGAGAAGATGTGGGGGAGGACATGACCGACAGAGGAGAGGGAGAACGCGAGAAGATGTGGGGGAGGACATGACCGACAGAGGAGAGGGAGAACGGGAGAAGATGTGGGGGAGGACATGACCGACAGAGGAGAGGGAGAAGGGGAGATGTGGGGGAGGACATGACGACAGAGGAGAGGGAGAAGGGGAGATGTGGGGGAGGACATGACCGACAGAGGAGAGGGAGAACGGGAGGAGATGTGGGGGAGGACATGACCGACAGGGGAGAGGGAGAACGGGAGAAGATGTGGGGAGGACATGACCGACAGAGGAGAGGGAGAACGGGAGAAGATGTGGGGAGGACATGACCGACAGAGGAGAGGGAGAACAGGAGGAGATGTGGGGGAGGACATGACCGACAGAGGAGAGGGAGAAGATGTGGGGGAGGACATGACCGACAGAGCAGAGGGAGAACGGGAGAGGATGTGGGGGAGGACATGACCGACAGAGGAGAGGGAGAACGGGAGAAGATGTGGGGGAGGACATGACCGACAGAGAGGGAGAACGGGAGAGGATGTGGGGGAGGACATGACCGACAGAGGAGAGGGAGAACGGGAGGAGATGTGGGGGAGGACATGACCGACAGAGGAGGGAGAACGGGAGATGTGGGGGAGGACATGACCGACAGAGGAGAGGGAGAACGGGAGAAGATGTGGGGGAGGACATGACCGACAGAGGAGAGGGAGAACGGGAGGAGATGTGGGGGAGGACATGACCGACAGAGGAGAGGGAGAACGGGAGGAGATGTGGGGGAGGACATGACCGACAGAGGAGAGGGAGAACGGGAGGAGATGTGGGGGAGGACATGACCGACAGGAGAGGGAGAACAGGAGGAGATGTGGGGGAGGTCATGACCGACAGAGGAGAGGGAGAAGGGGAGATGTGGGGGAGGACATGACCGACAGAGGAGAGGGAGAACGGGAGGAGAGGTGGGGGAGGACAAGACCGACAGAGGAGAGGGAGAACGGGAGGAGAGGTGGGGAGGACATGACCGACAGAGGAGAGGGAGAAGGGGAGATGTGGGGGAGGACATGACCGACAGAGGAGAGGGAGAACGGGGAGGAGATGTGGGGGAGGACATGACCAACAGAGGAGAGGGAGAACGGGAGATGTGGGGGAGGACATGACCGACAGAGGAGAGGGAGAACGGGAGAGGATGTGGGGGAGGACATAACCGACAGAGGAGAGGGAGAACGGGAGAAGATGTGGGGAAGACATGACCGACAGAGGAGAGGGAGAACGGGAGAGGATGTGGGGGAGGACATGACCGACAGAGGAGAGGGAGAACGGGAGGAGATGTGGGGGAGGACATGACCGACAGAGGAGAGGGAGAACGGGAGGAGATGTGGGGGAGGACATGACCGACAGAGGAGAGGGAGAACGGGAGATGTGGGGGAGGACATGACCGACAGAGGAGAGGGAGAATGGGAGAAGATGTGGGGGAGGACATGACCGACAGAGGAGAGGGAGAACGGGAGAAGATGTGGGGGAGGACATGACCGACAGAGGAGAGGGAGAACGGGAGGAGATGTGGGGGAGGACATGACCGACAGAGGAGAGGGAGAACGGGAGGATATGTGGGGGAGGACATGACCGACAGAGGAGAGGGAGAACGGGAGATGTGGGGGAGGACATGACCGACAGAGGAGAGGGAGAACGGGAGAAGAGTGGGGGTTGGACAGGACCGACAGAGGGAGCGGGAGAAGGGGAGAAGATGTGGGGGAGGACATGACCGACAGAGGAGAGGGAGAACGGGAGGAGATGTGGGGGAGGACATGACCGACAGAGGAGAGGGAGAACGGGAGGAGATGTGGGGAGGACATGACCGACAGAGGAGAGGGAGAACGGGAGATGTGGGGGAGGACATGACCGACAGAGAAGGAGAACGGGAGAGGATGTGGGGGAGGACATGACCGACAGAGGAGAAGGAGAACGGGAGGAGATGTGGGGGAGGACATGACCGACAGAGGAGAGGGAGAAGGGGAGATGTGGGGGAGGACATGACCGACAGAGGAGAGGGAGAACGGGAGGAGAGGTGGGGGAGGACATGACCGACAGAGGAGAGGGAGAACGGGAGAAGATGTGGGGGAGGACATGACCGACAGAGGAGAGGGAGAACGGGAGGAGATGTGGGGGAGGACATGACCGACAGAGGAGAAGGAGAACGGGAGAGGATGTGGGGGAGGACATGACCGACAGAGGAGAGGGAGAACGGGAGGAGAGGTGGGGGAGGACATGACCGACAGAGGAGAGGGAGAAGGGGAGATGTGGGGGAGGACATGATCGACAGAGGAGAGGGAGAAGGGGAGATGTGGGGGAGGACATGACCGACAGAGGAGAGGGAGTACGGGAGGAGAGGTGGGGGAGGACATGACCGACAGAGAGGGAGAAGGGGAGATGTGGGGGAGGACATGACCGACAGAGGAGAGGGAGAACGGGAGGAGATGTGGGGGAGGACATGACCGACAGAGGAGAGGGAGAACGGGAGGAGATGTGGGGGAGGACATGACCGACAGAGGAGAGGGAGAACGGGAGGAGATGTGGGGGAGGACATGACCGACAGGGGAGAGGGAGAACGGGAGAAGATGTGGGGAGGACATGACCGACAGAGGAGAGGGAGAACGGGAGAAGATGTGGGGAGGACATGACCGACAGAGGAGAGGGAGAACAGGAGGAGATGTGGGGGAGGACATGACCGACAGAGGAGAGGGAGAAGATGTGGGGGAGGACATGACCGACAGAGCAGAGGGAGAACGGGAGAGGATGTGGGGGAGGACATGACCGACAGAGGAGAGGGAGAACGGGAGAAGATGTGGGGGAGGACATGACCGACAGAGAGGGAGAACGGGAGAGGATGTGGGGGAGGACATGACCGACAGAGGAGAGGGAGAACGGGAGGAGATGTGGGGGAGGACATGACCGACAGAGGGAGAACGGGAGGAGATGTGGGGGAGGACATGACCGACAGAGGAGAGGGAGAACGGGAGAAGATGTGGGGGAGGACATGACCGACAGAGGAGAGGGAGAACGGGAGGAGATGTGGGGGAGGACATGACCGACAGAGGAGAGGGAGAACGGGAGGAGATGTGGGGGAGGACATGACCGACAGAGGAGAGGGAGAACGGGAGGAGATGTGGGGGAGGACATGACCGACAGGAGAGGGAGAACAGGAGGAGATGTGGGGGAGGTCATGACCGACAGAGGAGAGGGAGAAGGGGAGATGTGGGGGAGGACATGACCGACAGAGGAGAGGGAGAACGGGAGGAGAGGTGGGGGAGGACAAGACCGACAGAGGAGAGGGAGAACAGGAGGAGAGGTGGGGAGGACATGACCGACAGAGGAGAGGGAGAAGGGGAGATGTGGGGGAGGACATGACCGACAGAGGAGAGGGAGAACGGGGAGGAGATGTGGGGGAGGACATGACCGACAGAGGAGAGGGAGAACGGGAGATGTGGGGGAGGACATGACCGACAGAGGAGAGGGAGAACGGGAGAGGATGTGGGGGAGGACATAACCGACAGAGGAGAGGGAGAACGGGAGAAGATGTGGGGAAGACATGACCGACAGAGGAGAGGGAGAACGGGAGAGGATGTGGGGGAGGACATGACCGACAGAGGAGAGGGAGAACGGGAGGAGATGTGGGGGAGGACATGACCGACAGAGGAGAGGGAGAACGGGAGGAGATGTGGGGGAGGACATGACCGACAGAGGAGAGGGAGAACGGGAGATGTGGGGGAGGACATGACCGACAGAGGAGAGGGAGAACGGGAGGAGATGTGGGGGAGGACATGACCGACAGGGGAGAGGGAGAACGGGAGAAGATGTGGGGAGGACATGACCGACAGAGGAGAGGGAGAACGGGAGAAGATGTGGGGAGGACATGACCGACAGAGGAGAGGGAGAACAGGAGGAGATGTGGGGGAGGACATGACCGACAGAGGAGAGGGAGAAGATGTGGGGGAGGACATGACCGACAGAGCAGAGGGAGAACGGGAGAGGATGTGGGGGAGGACATGACCGACAGAGGAGAGGGAGAACGGGAGAAGATGTGGGGGAGGACATGACCGACAGAGAGGGAGAACGGGAGAGGATGTGGGGGAGGACATGACCGACAGAGGAGAGGGAGAACGGGAGGAGATGTGGGGGAGGACATGACCGACAGAGGGAGAACGGGAGGAGATGTGGGGGAGGACATGACCGACAGAGGAGAGGGAGAACGGGAGAAGATGTGGGGGAGGACATGACCGACAGAGGAGAGGGAGAACGGGAGGAGATGTGGGGGAGGACATGACCGACAGAGGAGAGGGAGAGCGGGAGGAGATGTGGGGGAGGACATGACCGACAGAGGAGAGGGAGAACGGGAGGAGATGTGGGGGAGGACATGACCGACATGAGAGGGAGAACAGGAGGAGATGTGGGGGAGGTCATGACCGACAGAGGAGAGGGAGAAGGGGAGATGTGGGGGAGGACATGACCGACAGAGGAGAGGGAGAACGGGAGGAGAGGTGGGGGAGGACAAGACCGACAGAGGAGAGGGAGAACGGGAGGAGAGGTGGGGAGGACATGACCGACAGAGGAGAGGGAGAAGGGGAGATGTGGGGGAGGACATGACCGACAGAGGAGAGGGAGAACGGGGAGGAGATGTGGGGGAGGACATGACCGACAGAGGAGAGGGAGAACGGGAGATGTGGGGGAGGACATGACCGACAGAGGAGAGGGAGAACGGGAGAGGATGTGGGGGAGGACATAACCGACAGAGGAGAGGGAGAACGGGAGAAGATGTGGGGAAGACATGACCGACAGAGGAGAGGGAGAACGGGAGAGGATGTGGGGGAGGACATGACCGACAGAGGAGAGGGAGAACGGGAGGAGATGTGGGGGAGGACATGACCGACAGAGGAGAGGGAGAACGGGAGGAGATGTGGGGGAGGACATGACCGACAGAGGAGAGGGAGAACGGGAGATGTGGGGGAGGACATGACCGACAGAGGAGAGGGAGAACGGGAGGAGATGTGGGGGAGGACATGACCGACAGGGGAGAGGGAGAACGGGAGAAGATGTGGGGAGGACATGACCGACAGAGGAGAGGGAGAACGGGAGAAGATGTGGGGAGGACATGACCGACAGAGGAGAGGGAGAACAGGAGGAGATGTGGGGGAGGACATGACCGACAGAGGAGAGGGAGAAGATGTGGGGGAGGACATGACCGACAGAGCAGAGGGAGAACGGGAGAGGATGTGGGGGAGGACATGACCGACAGAGGAGAGGGAGAACGGGAGAAGATGTGGGGGAGGACATGACCGACAGAGGGAGAACGGGAGAGGATGTGGGGGAGGACATGACCGACAGAGGAGAGGGAGAACGGGAGGAGATGTGGGGGAGGACATGACCGACAGAGGGAGAACGGGAGGAGATGTGGGGGAGGACATGACCGACAGAGGAGAGGGAGAACGGGAGAAGATGTGGGGGAGGACATGACCGACAGAGGAGAGGGAGAACGGGAGGAGATGTGGGGGAGGACATGACCGACAGAGGAGAGGGAGAACGGGAGATGTGGGGGAGGACATGACCGACAGAGGAGAGGGAGAACGGGAGGAGATGTGGGGGAGGACATGACCGACAGGAGAGGGAGAACAGGAGGAGATGTGGGGGAGGTCATGACCGACAGAGGAGAGGGAGAACGGGAGGATATGTGGGGGAGGACATGACCGACAGAGGAGAGGGAGAACGGGAGAAGATGTGGGGGAGGACATGACCGACAGAGAGGGAGAAGGGGAGATGTGGGGGAGGACATGACCGACAGAGGAGAGGGAGAACGGGAGGAGATGTGGGGGAGGACATGACCGACAGAGGAGAGGGAGAAGGGGAGATGTGGGGGAGGACATGACCGACAGAGGAGAGGGAGAACGGGAGGAGATGTGGGGGAGGACATGACCGACAGAGGAGAGGGAGAACGGGAGATGTGGGGGAGGACATGACCGACAGAGGAGAGGGAGAACGGGAGGAGACGTGGGGGAGGACATGACCGACAGAGGAGAGGGAGAACGGGAGAAGATGTGGGGGAGGACATGACCGACAGAGGAGAGGGAGAACGGGATGAGATGTGGGGGAGGACATGACCGACAGAGGAGAGGGAGAAGGGGAGATGTGGGGGAGGACATGACCGACAGAGGAGAGGGAGAACGGGAGAAGATGTGGGGGAGGACATGTCCGACAGAGGAGAGGGAGAACGGGAGAGGATGTGGGGGAGGACATGACCGACAGAGGAGAGGGAGAACGGGAGAAGATGTGGGGGAGGACATGACCGACAGAGGAGAGGGAGAACGCGAGAAGATGTGGGGGAGGACATGACCGACAGAGGAGAGGGAGAACGGGAGAAGATGTGGGGGAGGACATGACCGACAGAGGAGAGGGAGAAGGGGAGATGTGGGGGAGGACATGACGACAGAGGAGAGGGAGAAGGGGAGATGTGGGGGAGGACATGACCGACAGAGGAGAGGGAGAACGGGAGGAGATGTGGGGGAGGACATGACCGACAGGGGAGAGGGAGAACGGGAGAAGATGTGGGGAGGACATGACCGACAGAGGAGAGGGAGAACGGGAGAAGATGTGGGGAGGACATGACCGACAGAGGAGAGGGAGAACAGGAGGAGATGTGGGGGAGGACATGACCGACAGAGGAGAGGGAGAAGATGTGGGGGAGGACATGACCGACAGAGCAGAGGGAGAACGGGAGAGGATGTGGGGGAGGACATGACCGACAGAGGAGAGGGAGAACGGGAGAAGATGTGGGGGAGGACATGACCGACAGAGAGGGAGAACGGGAGAGGATGTGGGGGAGGACATGACCGACAGAGGAGAGGGAGAACGGGAGGAGATGTGGGGGAGGACATGACCGACAGAGGAGGGAGAACGGGAGATGTGGGGGAGGACATGACCGACAGAGGAGAGGGAGAACGGGAGAAGATGTGGGGGAGGACATGACCGACAGAGGAGAGGGAGAACGGGAGGAGATGTGGGGGAGGACATGACCGACAGAGGAGAGGGAGAACGGGAGGAGATGTGGGGGAGGACATGACCGACAGAGGAGAGGGAGAACGGGAGGAGATGTGGGGGAGGACATGACCGACAGGAGAGGGAGAACAGGAGGAGATGTGGGGGAGGTCATGACCGACAGAGAGGGAGAAGGGGAGATGTGGGGGAGGACATGACCGACAGAGGAGAGGGAGAACGGGAGGAGAGGTGGGGGAGGACAAGACCGACAGAGGAGAGGGATAACGGGAGGAGAGGTGGGGAGGACATGACCGACAGAGGAGAGGGAGAAGGGGAGATGTGGGGGAGGACATGACCGACAGAGGAGAGGGAGAACGGGGAGGAGATGTGGGGGAGGACATGACCAACAGAGGAGAGGGAGAACGGGAGATGTGGGGGAGGACATGACCGACAGAGGAGAGGGAGAACGGGAGAGGATGTGGGGGAGGACATAACCGACAGAGGAGAGGGAGAACGGGAGAAGATGTGGGGAAGACATGACCGACAGAGGAGGGAGAACGGGAGAGGATGTGGGGGAGGACATGACCGACAGAGGAGAGGGAGAACGGGAGGAGATGTGGGGGAGGACATGACCGACAGAGGAGAGGGAGAACGGGAGGAGATGTGGGGGAGGACATGACCGACAGAGGAGAGGGAGAACGGGAGATGTGGGGGAGGACATGACCGACAGAGGAGAGGGAGAATGGGAGAAGATGTGGGGGAGGACATGACCGACAGAGGAGAGGGAGAACGGGAGAAGATGTGGGGGAGGACATGACCGACAGAGGAGAGGGAGAACGGGAGGAGATGTGGGGGAGGACATGACCGACAGAGGAGAGGGAGAACGGGAGGAGATGTGGGGGAGGACATGACCGACAGAGGAGAGGGAGAACGGGAGATGTGGGGGAGGACATGACCGACAGAGGAGAGGGAGAACGGGAGAAGAGTGGGGGAGGACAGGACCGACAGAGGGAGCGGGAGAAGGGGAGAAGATGTGGGGGAGGACATGACCGACAGAGGAGAGGGAGAACGGGAGGAGATGTGGGGGAGGACATGACCGACAGAGGAGAGGGAGAACGGGAGGAGATGTGGGGAGGACATGACCGACAGAGGAGAGGGAGAACGGGAGATGTGGGGGAGGACATGACCGACAGAGAAGGAGAACGGGAGAGGATGTGGGGGAGGACATGACCGACAGAGGAGAAGGAGAACGGGAGGAGATGTGGGGGAGGACATGACCGACAGAGGAGAGGGAGAAGGGGAGATGTGGGGGAGGACATGACCGACAGAGGAGAGGGAGAACGGGAGGAGAGGTGGGGGAGGACATGACCGACAGAGGAGAGGGAGAACGGGAGAAGATGTGGGGGAGGACATGACCGACAGAGGAGAGGGAGAACGGGAGGAGATGTGGGGGAGGACATGACCGACAGAGGAGAAGGAGAACGGGAGAGGATGTGGGGGAGGACATGACCGACAGAGGAGAGGGAGAACGGGAGGAGAGGTGGGGGAGGACATGACCGACAGAGGAGAGGGAGAAGGGGAGATGTGGGGGAGGACATGACCGACAGAGGAGAGGGAGAAGGGGAGATGTGGGGGAGGACATGACCGACAGAGGAGAGGGAGTACGGGAGGAGAGGTGGGGGAGGACATGACCGACAGAGAGGGAGAAGGGGAGATGTGGGGGAGGACATGACCGACAGAGGAGAGGGAGAACGGGAGGAGATGTGGGGGAGGACATGACCGACAGAGGAGAGGGAGAACGGGAGGAGATGTGGGGGAGGACATGACCGACAGAGGAGAGGGAGAACGGGAGGAGATGTGGGGGAGGACATGACCGACATGAGAGGGAGAACAGGAGGAGATGTGGGGGAGGTCATGACCGACAGAGGAGAGGGAGAAGGGGAGATGTGGGGGAGGACATGACCGACAGAGGAGAGGGAGAACGGGAGGAGAGGTGGGGGAGGACAAGACCGACAGAGGAGAGGGAGAACGGGAGGAGAGGTGGGGAGGACATGACCGACAGAGGAGAGGGAGAAGGGGAGATGTGGGGGAGGACATGACCGACAGAGGAGAGGGAGAACGGGGAAGAGATGTGGGGGAGGACATGACCGACAGAGGAGAGGGAGAACGGGAGATGTGGGGGAGGACATGACCGACAGAGGAGAGGGAGAACGGGAGAGGATGTGGGGGAGGACATAACCGACAGAGGAGAGGGAGAACGGGAGAAGATGTGGGGAAGACATGACCGACAGAGGAGAGGGAGAACGGGAGAGGATGTGGGGGAGGACATGACCGACAGAGGAGAGGGAGAACGGGAGGAGATGTGGGGGAGGACATGACCGACAGAGGAGAGGGAGAACGGGAGGAGATGTGGGGGAGGACATGACCGACAGAGGAGAGGGAGAACGGGAGAGGATGTGGGGGAGGACATAACCGACAGAGGAGAGGGAGAACGGGAGAAGATGTGGGGAAGACATGACCGACAGAGGAGAGGGAGAACGGGAGAGGATGTGGGGGAGGACATGACCGACAGAGGAGAGGGAGAACGGGAGGAGATGTGGGGGAGGACATGACCGACAGAGGAGAGGGAGAACGGGAGGAGATGTGGGGGAGGACATGACCGACAGAGGAGAGGGAGAACGGGAGATGTGGGGGAGGACATGACCGACAGAGGAGAGGGAGAATGGGAGAAGATGTGGGGGAGGACATGACCGACAGAGGAGAGGGAGAACGGGAGAAGATGTGGGGGAGGACATGACCGACAGAGGAGAGGGAGAACGGGAGGAGATGTGGGGGAGGACATGACCGACAGAGGAGAGGGAGAACGGGAGGAGATGTGGGGGAGGACATGACCGACAGAGGAGAGGGAGAACGGGAGATGTGGGGGAGGACATGACCGACAGAGGAGAGGGAGAACGGGAGAAGATGTGGGGGAGGACAGGACCGACAGAGGGAGCGGGAGAAGGGGAGAAGATGTGGGGGAGGACATGACCGACAGAGGAGAGGGAGAACGGGAGGAGATGTGGGGGAGGACATGACCGACAGAGGAGAGGGAGAACGGGAGGAGATGTGGGGAGGACATGACCGACAGAGGAGAGGGAGAACGGGAGATGTGGGGGAGGACATGACCGACAGAGAAGGAGAACGGGAGAGGATGTGGGGGAGGACATGACCGACAGAGGAGAAGGAGAACGGGAGGAGATGTGGGGGAGGACATGACCGACAGAGGAAAGGGAGAAGGGGAGATGTGGGGGAGGACATGACCGACAGAGGAGAGGGAGAACGGGAGGAGAGGTGGGGGAGGACATGACCGACAGAGGAGAGGGAGAACGGGAGAAGATGTGGGGGAGGACATGACCGACAGAGGAGAGAGAGAACGGGAGGAGATGTGGGGGAGGACATGACCGACAGAGGAGAAGGAGAACGGGAGAGGATGTGGGGGAGGACATGACCGACAGAGGAGAGGGAGAACGGGAGGAGAGGTGGGGGAGGACATGACCGACAGAGGAGAGGGAGAAGGGGAGATGTGGGGGAGGACATGACCGACAGAGGAGAGGGAGAAGGGGAGATGTGGGGGAGGACATGACCGACAGAGGAGAGGGAGTACGGGAGGAGAGGTGGGGGAGGACATGACCGACAGAGAGGGAGAAGGGGAGATGTGGGGGAGGACATGACCGACAGAGGAGAGGGAGAACGGGAGGAGATGTGGGGGAGGACATGACCGACAGAGGGAGCGGGAGGCGAACCCGGGTCGACCGCGTGGGTCTGCGAGGCAGTATGCGGTGCGCCACTGGGGCGCCCGAACCAATGTTTTAAAGCGGCTTTTTGATTGATTGAAAACTTTATTAACAGATTGCAGAATGGGTACAATACAGTACGGCTCAATACAAAACAAACTGCTAAGAGGATGCAGACCAGAAAGACTTTCGTCTTGTTTACATCAGGGTCCCCCATTTTCAATTCATCAGGACATTTATGACATACACGACAAACAGAACTGTCTTTTATTTATAGGTGCATAACACTCTGGAACAACCTACCAAGTTATCTCTACACTTTTAGTAAATCGATTTTTAAAAAGAAACTCAAATCTCACTTTAAGCTGTTGCCTTAACACATTCTGTGCCACGCAGTTTGCCCATCTTATACCACTCTGCCAGTGCTGTAAGCCTATGGAGTTGCTCACCTACTTTGCAGGGCTATAACTTTAAAAATATTATAGCTATATCGACATTACTATGGCCCATTCAACATCGGGTATCTATCATTCCGGATGTGGGAACGTTATATTTTTCCATTCATTGTCATGTTAATACCGTCGTGAATATAAGTATGTTGACTGTAGAGCAGTAATTCCTAGAACGCAAGTTATAGGCCCAAACGCATATTATACATAATCGATTGGCGTTTCGTTCCTATACACGCTATATTAAAAAATTCAAATGCATATGCTTGGTATACATTATGCTCCATCATGCGTGAAGGAAATGGGGGGGGGGGGGTCGTTTATGATTCCTTGATTGTCGGTAACGGCTTTCTTTAGTACGACTGTACGACATCATACGTTGATCAGATGGATTGCAATGAAATAAATGGACAATCGTGCTGGAATTAACATTAGATTCCTCTTGCTAGATCCATTTTCCGTTAGTATGACGCAATAAACGCCGAAAGCATATTGATTCTTGCGTCTCGAAAGTGATCCAATGCACTCGAGTGTTTGTCTTGATCAACATAACAAGATAGCTCTGCCGGAGGATTTTCGCCGATGCACAGAGCGCCACATCCGGTTTAGAGTGGAGTGCAACTCGCCCGAAATCCACCAGGCGGCGGTATTGAGGCGTTGAAATATCAGACAGGGTCCAGCTGGCTCCCGGAGCCTTCCTGGATGAATTATGAATGCCAATAGCGAATAAAGGAACTAACGATCATAAAAACGAGTAAACTCGTTTTTGGCGCAGGATGTGTTGTGTGTATTGCATTTGTGTATGGGTTTTTGCCTATTAGCCTACACGTTTTCTCATTTTGTATTAACATTTTTTTTATATTTATTGAATGTTTTTAGTTAATAGCTTTGTTTTTTATTTCTATCTATAGCATCTGTGAAAGTAGCTTACTTGCTGTATACTAAATCCTTGTTTTTATCTTTTGTATCGACCTATGCATTAACTGTTTTATGTATTATGTTGTGTGGACCCCAGGAAGACTAGCGTGGAGCCACGGCACCAGCTAATGGGGATCCTTAATAAAAACAAAAACAAAAAACATGAGGCTTCGGCACAAATCACTTATTTATTAAATAATTCACATTTAATTGTAATGTTACACTAGACCTCTTATATCCATGTGTTTATCATCCTGGTCTAGAGCAAGGAAACTATAAAAGAAGGAAGGGTCATCACATCAGAATATCAGCGTTCAATACCAAGGAAACTATAAAAGAAGGAAGGGTCATAGCGTCAGAATACCAGCATTCAATACCAAGGAAACTATAAAAGAAGGAAGGGTCATTGCATCAGATTACCAGAGTTCTATAACAAGGAAACTATAAAAGAAGGAAGGGTCATCATATCAGAATAGCAGCACTATATGCTCTGCTTGGTGTCAGTTATATTGAAGCCTGTATTATAATTCTGAATATACCAGCTATCTGAGGAAATATACATCAACCAGTATATCAAACGTTATCTAGTTAACAAAGCAACACATTGCAGATGATTCTGACATACGAGGTAATAACTTGTTTAAATGACCACCAATGTGTGTTCATAGGCTACACAGTGACGTGATGACCCTTCCTTCTGTTATAGTTTCCTTGGTCTAGAGGTCAGTCTACAGGTCATTGTGGTTGATATGGGACCATCATGGCAGCTGTATGGAGGCTTCACTACAGTGTCCACTTCAAACACCTGAGAGAGAGACAGAGAGAGAGAGAGAGAGAGAGAGAGAGAGAGAGAGAGAGAGAGAGAGAGAGAGAGAGAGAGAGAGAGAGAGAGAGAGAGAGAGAGAGAGAGAGAGAGAGAGAGAGAGAGAGAGAGAGAGAGAGAGATAGATAGAGAGAGAGAGAGAGAGAGAGAGAGAGAGACAGGGAGAGAGAGAGAGAGAGAGAGAGAGAGAGAGAGAGAGAGAGAGAGAGAGAGAGAGAGAGAGAGAGAGAGAGAGAGAGAGAGAGAGAGAGAGAGAGAGAGAGAGAGAGATAGAGGGAGAGAGATATAGAGAGACATAGAGAGAGAAAGAGAGACAGAGACAGAGAGATAGAGGGAGAGAGAGAGAGAGAGAGAGAGAGAGAGAGAGACAGGGAGAGAGAGATAGAGAGAGATAGAGACAGAGAGATAGAGGGAGAGATATAGAGACATAGAGAGAGAAAGAGAGACAGAGACAGAGAGATAGAGGGAGAGAGATATATAGAGAGAGACATAGATAGAGAAAGAGAGACAGAGACAGAGAGATAGAGGGAGAGAGACATAGAGAGAGAAAGACAGACAGAGACAGAGAGATAGAGGGAGAGATATAGAGAGAGAGACAGAGAGAGAAAGAGAGACAGAGACAGAGAGACAGAGACAGAGATATAGAGAGAGAGACATAGAGAGCGAAAGAGAGACAGAGAGAGAGATATAGACAGAGAGCGAGATATAGACAGGGAGAGAGACAGAGAGATATAGAGAGAGAGACATAGAGAGCGAGAGATAGATAGAGAGAGAGAGATAGACATTTAATTTAATTTTGTTTCGCACATGGTAGTGTATTACAGTACATTACAAATTCCTATAATTCATTTAGTTATTATAATCAAATACACCCATACGCAAAAAGGAGCAGGAAGAAGAATAAATTCGTATTAATACCTGCCCCCTATCCAATTAAATAAAGTAAATTTGATGGTCGGCGCATTTAACAATTACTTGCACTAAAGTGCAAATTTAAACAAATTCAAAACAAAACAACTAGAACAAAAACGAGCAACACATGAACAATCAAACATGTAGAAAAGCTAAAGATAACTCCAGAGTCTAATCCTTTTCGTAGTCTTCATATTGTCTAATTATTTTCATCTCATAACATTTTTTAATCTAATGCCCTCCTGCTATCCCCACTTTCTGAACTGCATACAAACTTCTTTTGTAAATTAACTGGCAGCGAATAGCTTTTTTTTTTTTTTTTTTTTTTTTTAAACTTTATTTTTTAGCGTTTATCGCTTTTCTGGTCAAGCATGACCGACAGAAACAGGTTGAAACGGGATATAGAGCAGGGGAAGACATTCTGATAAATGACGGCGGGTCCGGGAATCGAACTCGTGTCCACCAGATCCGTGACGCAGCACGGTTTTCCCCGACGCAGAAATAGCGCAGAGATATGCGGTGAGCTACTGGAGCTCCCCCAGCGAATAGCTTTTTGCCCTAAACATGAATAATAACGTCTGTAGTTTCACTATCTCTTCAAGTTTCAATACCCTCGATCTGCGTGTTCTCTATACTCGACATTATGCACGATACGTACCGCTCCCTTCTGTAATGTGTATAATGATTTTATGGTAGTCATATATGTATTTCCCCATACGTCAGCACAATAACTAAGGTATGGTGAGATAAGTGAGCATATAGAGAGAGAGAGAGAGAGAGAGAGAGAGAGAGAGAGAGAGAGAGAGAGAGAGAGAGAGACAGATAGATAGAGACAGAGACAGATATATATATATAGAGACAGAGAGAGAGATATAGACAGAGAGATATATATATATATATAGAGAGAGAGAGACAGAGAGAGATATAGAGACAGAGAGAGAGAGAGAGAGAGAGAGAGAGAGAGATATAGAGACAGAGAGAGAGAGAGAGAGATAGAGACAGAGATAGACAGAGAGAGATAGAGACAGAGAGAGATATAGAGACAGAGAGAGACAGAGAGAGATAGAGACAGAGAGATATAGAGACAGAGATAGAGACAGAGAGAGATATATAGAGACAGAGCGAGAGATAGAGACAGAGAGAGAGATAGAGAGATATATATATATATAGAGACAGAGAGAGAGATATAGAGACAGAGAGATATATATATATAGAGAGAGAGACAGATAGAGAGATATAGAGACAGAGAGAGAGAGAGATATAGAGACAGAGAGAGACAGAGAGCGATATAGACAGAGAGAGATATAGAGACAGAGATAGAGACAGAGATAGATACAGAGAGATAGAGACAGAGAGAGATAGAGACAGAGAGAGATATAGAGACAGAGAGAGAGAGATAGAGACAGAGAGAGATATATAGAGACAGAGAGAGAGATACAGAGAGATAGAGACAGAGAGATAGAGACAGAGAGAGATATAGAGACAGAGAGAGATATATAGAGAGAGATAGAGACAGAGATATATATAGATATATATATATAGACAGAGAGAGATAGAGACAGAGATATATAGACAGAGAGAGATATAGAGAGAGAAAGAGAGACAGATAGAGGGAGAGAGACAGGGGGAGTGATAGACAGAGAAAGAGACAGATATAGGGAGAGAGACAGGGGGAGAGATAGAGACAGAGAGACAGATAGAGAGAGAGAGAGAGAGACAGGGGGAGAGATAGATACAGAGAAAGAGTGAGATTAGCTTGAACACTACAGAACATTCAATTTGAGGGTGTGTGTGTGCGTCTGTGTGTGTGTGTGTATACCTGGTCTCTCTGTGTGTGTGCAGACACTTGGTGCAGCAGTAGCGCCCCCCACAGGAGGTGCAGGTGTAGTGCGAGGGGAAGCCACAGACGTAGCAGAAGAGACGAGGGGGGAGGGGGGAGGGGCCTGCGGCCGCTGACAGGTAGTTAGGCCCTGCCTCCCCCGACAGGTTCTACCAATCAGAGGACAGAAGAGGAGTCAGGTGACATGGTTCAGTCAATAACACAACAGACAATAGGTTTGTTTGAGATAGAATAGAAATACTTTAATTATCCCGAGGGAAATTTTACACAAATCGCTCACATTAAACATTTAGACATAACAAAGTTACGAATAAGAATAACAAAACAAATTGCCTAAGAATAGAATAAAATATACAGTAAATAAATAAATACAGTAAAAATATACTGAAGTCTACAATAGGTGTAATATTGCACAGTGCTGTTTCAAAAGTAAGAGTCCAGGCCACGCTGCTGGCCTTCCTGACCAGCTTATCCAGCCTGGTTGCGTCCCCTGCTCTCAGTCCGCTGCCCCAGCAGGTCACAGCGTACAAGAAGGCGCCCGCCACCACCGACTCATAGAACATCCTCAACATCCTTGTACAGACGTTGAAGGATCTCAGCCTTCTGAGGAAGTAGAGTCGGCTCTGGCCCTTCTTGTATAGTGCTTCTGCATGTTTTGACCTGTTCAGTTTGTTGTCGATGTGCACACCGAGGTATTTGTACACCTCAACCATGTCCACATCAACTCCCCTGATGGAAACGGGGGTCACAGGTGCACTCCTCCTCCTCCCCAGCTCCACAACCAGTTGCCTGGTCTCCGTCACATTTAGCTGCAGGTGGTTTATATCACACCATGTGACGAAGTCCACTACCAGTTCCCGGTATTCCCTCTCGTCACCGTCCTTTATACATCCCACTATCGTATCAGAAAGCCTCTGAAGGTGGCAGGACTCTGACCGATAGTGCAAGTCATTGGTGTAGACGGTGAAGAGGAAGGGAGAGAGGACTGTCCCCTGCAGGGCCCCGGTGTTGCTGACCAGTCTGTCTGACACACAGCTCTGTAGGCGCACGTACTGTGGTCTGCCCGTCAGATAGTCAACAACCCAGGACACCAGGGGGGCCTCTACCTGCATCGCCTCCAACTTCTCACCCAGCAGCCCAGGCCTTATGGTGTCAAAAGCACTGGAGAAGTCAGAGTACATGACTCTCCAGGGCTCCAGGGCTCCTTTTTACATTGGTTGCACCAGTGCGCCTAACTTTTTCATTTAGGTGCACCCAAACATTTTCACTGTGCCTTTTGCCGCTGCAATAATACATTTTAAGCGTTACCTTTACCGTTACTTTTTTTGTCAGTTCCCATACACATTAGTCATTTCTTAAGATGTTATGTAAAGGATGTCACTATGAATTGAAAATGGGGGACCCTGATGTAAACAAGACAAACGTCTTTCTCTGGTCTGCATCCCCTTAACAACTTTATTTAACAGATTGCAGAATGGGTACAATACAGTATGGCTCAATACACACAATTGTTAAGGGGATGCAGACCTGAGAAAGACGTTTGTCTTGTTTACATCAGGGTCCCCCATTTTCAATTCATAGTGAACATTGCTGCGGTTGAGTAGTAGACGTACCTACTTACTGGTCACGGGAGGCTTCAATAACGTTTGAATGATAATCCATTTTGTGAATCCATTTGTTGAAACAACTTTGTTGGCCGACGGCTCCTGCTACCTTAACGTTAGCTGCGCTCGAACGTTACAAAGCTTAATTAACGTGTATAACATACCTGTGTAACGTTAAGCAGCTTGTGTTCCACTGGGAAAAGCATCACTGCATACACTTTGTTTAATCCAAAACGTCCATTCGGAAACGTTGTATTATGAAACCAGTATGAGACGATGTGCTTATTTATCATTTCAATTCGAAAAGTTGATGCTCATCTTGTTTAGCCCGTCATTCAGCCAAGATGAATTTCAGGGTGATGATCAGAGCCAATCAGAGGCAGATCGGGGCTGGTCTTTGCAGAATGCACGTGTTAGGGCCAATCAAAGGCAGATTATTTTTTTTATTTTTTTTGAACAAATGTTTTTTATTTTCCCTTTTTTAAAACAAAACTAGACAAACAATACATTTATAGTCGAAATCTATGATAAATCACAGGACAATGACCGACATAATAATAACAATAATGACAGTCCAGTAATTAAATCAAAATAAATGTAGATTAAAAGACATAAAAATAATAAATACAATACAATACAATACATATGCTCTTGCTCGCTCTTCCTCACTCTTTCCTTCCCCTTCCCTCCCCCTCCACCCCCCCCCCCCCCCCCTCAGGACCCCCTTTTGGACTATATATCCACTATTCCGATTAACATCAGGGATTACAAATTCATATGCTACCCTTTATCTTCTCCACCACATCGAACCGGATTGCTATGCTGGCTTCATTAGCACCTAAAATTCGTGCGGTAGATATCTCTAGATAAATCACATCGAGATAGGTAAGAACCCATACCTTCCGGCACATTTTATCCGGTTGAATCCAGCGTGATGCTATCAACTTTTTGGCAGCCGTAAGACCGGACAAAATTAGTCTCTTTACATGTACAGAGGTTGATAACTGAGAAACATCATTCAACAACAATACAGAAGGCAGTACAGGTATGGTCAGAGATAAAAATTCTGATAATTGAGTGGTTACTTCTTCCCAGAATATCTTAACAGGAGGGCATTCCCAATACATATGCATAAATGTACCAAGAGGACCGTTTAAACACAAGGAGCATCGAGGGTCTTGTCTGAGCCCCATTAGGTGCAAACGTCTAGGAGTCAGGTAAGTCCTATGAATAAAATTAAGATTAATCTGTTGATGATCCGGGTTGCGTAACGACAGCCGAACGTTTGCCCAGACTTCATCCCAATCAAAATCTACTTCCAAGTTTGGAATATCCTTCCTCCAAACTGAGTCTAGGGGAAGGACATCATATGAGGACGTAAGTAAGTGACGATAAAAGTCAGAGACGAAGCCTCTCAATGTCTCCTTTTCATAAAAGAATTTGTGATATCTGTGGTGCTCAAGTGGAATCTTTAATGGGACTCCGTGAGCCTTCAAAGCTGCTCTTAATTGTAGATAGAAAATATGAGTGGAACTGGTGAGGTTAAATTTGTTAGATATATCTTGATAGCTGCAGAGACCCCGGTCGTCGAAGATATCCCCCAATGTATGTATGCCCTTCTTTTCCCATTTAGGAAATCTGAGTGCAATAAGGAGTAAATTGTTATTAAATAGGGGAGAATGACTATGCCATTTATGGTGGTTAGTACACTTTTTCTGTGTGTCACGCCATATCCGGATAACATGTGTAATAAGAGGGCCAAATTTCAAGTTGCATTGCTTAATTGATAAGTTGGTGTATACTACATCCTGCAGTCTATGTGGTGCCACTATGTTCTCCTCTAATGGTCTCCAGGATACAGATGCTTGAGAATCAAACCAGGTGATCAGTGGTCTTAAAGAGAACGCTTTAAAATAATAGTAGAAGTCTGGAAATGCTAAACCCCCGTTGGCTTTATTTCTCTGTGCAGTGGATCTTTTTATTCGTGGAGGTTTGTTGTTCCAAATAAATGTATATGCGGTGGTGTAATTTTTGCCAGTAACCAACAGGGGGGGGTAACGGCAACATGAAGAGCTGAAGAAGTTAATTCTGGGTAAAACGTCCATCTTAACTATTGATGCTCGGGCCTGTACTGAGTTTTTTTGTTTTGACCACCTGCCGAAGTCATTTGTGATCCTATCTAGGAATCCGGAATAATTATACTTCACCGTTTGGCATATAGTGGGGAATATTTCAACTCCAAGACATCTAAAGTGTTCTACCATTGGTATATTTGCTGGGAGGGAGGTAGCCTTCGCAGTCACATTAAGTGGAAGGAAGGCCGATTTTGGCCAGTTTATCTTAAATCCCGATAGATTGCCAAAATCATCTATTAATTTGAGAAGATGAGGTAGGGAGGTGGTAGGGTTTTGCATGAACAATATTACATTGTCCGCATATAAGCTAATATGATGCTGTGTGCCCTTAATTGAGATCGGCTCTATGGACTGGGATTGTCTTATGTACTGTGCCAAAGGCTCTAGGGATAGAGCAAATAGTCCGGGACTAAGAGGACAACCCTGTCTGGACGAGCGCGACACAGGGAAGTGTGGGGAGATGAATTTACCTGTTAAAATCATGGCCGATGGATCTGTGTATAGTACTTTGATCATATTAATGAATCCATCCCCTAACCCCATCCTTCCAAGTACTGCCCATAAATAAGACCATTCCAACCTGTCAAAGGCCTTCATCGCATCCAAGGATAATACAGCTGTAGGAGGCGTGGCATCCTTGCTGGAATCTATCACATGCAGTAACCGTCTAATATTATCCGCAGGCTCATGGGACGAGATTGCACTCCGTGCAGAGTAAGATTTGAGCAAAGATTTGAGCAGAAGCGCGTGCACGCACACAGGAATGTGCTGCACTCGCCAACTCGCTATAAGTACCCACCTGGGCTACTTTGCATATCAATAGCGCCGGTCGTCAGGTGTGTTAAATACGTTCTCAGATACATTCACACCTAACTTGTGAATGATATGTGTTACATTCCATTCGTGGCGCCATTAGCGTGCGTGCAATCACAGTTGATATCAGGAACGCACCGCTGATTATCCGTGATCAGGCGGCCTCTTATGAAGCCTGTCTGATCAGGGTGAACTAAAGATGTCATATGCTTTTGAAGTCTGATGGCTAGTACCTTAGCGTACAGCTTGAGATCGGTTCCGAGGAGGCTTAAGGGTCTATAACTACCGCATTCGGTGGGGTCTTTGTCTTTTTTAAGGAGGACAGATATGAGTGCCATATTGACGTCCCTGGAGAAGTTCCCCTCTTTGATTGAGTATAAAATCATATCAAGTAATAGGGGTCCAATTACATCCCAACATGAAAGGTACAGTTCTGGTGGAATGCCATCCCAACCAGGGGCCTTACCACTTTGCAATTCAGATATAGTTCCTCTAGTGCAGGGGTCAGCAACCTTTTTGACATGGAGTGCCTGTTTGAAATATAGTTGTAACTAGTGTGCCTCAACAATATTCCATGCATCGTAATTTTTTTCTTCTCATAATCAGGTCTTTTTAATGATAATTTTTACATTATTACATCATTATTGTTATTGTTATTATTAACAATATTATTATGATGGTTGTATCAACCCTAAATCTGAGTCGGGGGGGGGGGGGATGCAATGCAGACAAACAGCTGCATACAGTGCGACCATTTCACTCACATTTGCCCATTCATTTTTGGACACATCACACACCATTGGTGTGTGTACTGTACATGTGCTGTCATAGCTCCACCTACAGGCCTAATGGAGAACACCAGGATGTGAATGGAGGGTGAATGTGAGGTATATCGTGTAAATAAGTTTTGATTGATCGCAAGACTACACTGTAAAAAAATATATAATAATAAGTTACCAGAACTTAAAAATATTGAATTCAGTTACTGTGCATTAAGGTTTTCAGTTTTCAATCCATAATAAGTTAACAGAAAAATGAGTACACAACCACATTATTTAAACCTAATAAAACTATGTTTATTGTCATTGTTTTAAGAACACAAGTTGACTTGGTAATACTCACATTTTGAGTAAAAAAAATGGCTTTTAACATGTGCAATGTTCAATGAAATAGAAAAATAAATAATACAATTAGTTGATTAAACACTTTGATTGCCCAAGGTTAAATTCATGATATACCATCCCTTGCCAGCTCTATTTAACATGGAGAAGTTCCCCTTCTTTGCAGGGCTATAACTTTTTAAATTCTATTGCTAGATTGCCATTATTAGGGCCCATTCAATGTCCTATATGTATTGTTCATGGTGTAGCAACGTTAAACTTTTTCATTCACATATTCATACTAAAATATGGTCTAAAGCATAGGTGTCAAACTCACGGCCCGCGGGCCAAATCCGGCCCGCGGCGTCATTTGATGTGGCCCCCCAAGAGCCCAGGTAAAAAAAAAAAAAAAATTTACATTAATATTGGGTTAAAAAATAGCAGTGTTAAAATAATTGTGGGTTAATGCGTTAATAAAGCTTTAACTTTGACAGCCTTAGTTATTACACATTCTTACACATACATGTATGTTGAAAATCTGAGGTAACAAAGGAAAAAAGCCAAAAGCACTTCCTCAGACATTCTTTGACAATTTTACAGCCCAAAATACAAAAAAGATCCAGGCGGAGTAGGTAACAAAGGGTTGAAGAAATATTGTCTGAACTGTCAGATGCAAACTGGCTGTGTGACATAACCGAGCATCTCGCTCAATTGAATAAGAAGCTGTAGGGACGCAAACAAGTCCCACCCAAAACTTGACCAATATAGTTGTGAACTGAGACAACCCTTATTTTGTTATTTTTGAGTACAGTTACAGTTGTGTGTTCATGCAGACAGATAATAGCAATTTCATTACGAATTGAAAATGGGGGACCCTGATGTAAACAAGTCGAAAGTCTTTCTCTGGTCTGCATCCCATTAACAATTGTGTGTATTGAGCTGTACTGTACCCATTCTGCAATCTGTTAATTAAAGTTAATTAAACTATCTTCCATTAGTTGGATGTATGGCCTCTGCAAGGTTGTGTGCAGCCATTTGTTTTTGTAACATCTGCTACATCTGTCCCACGTGTTCTTTGCAGCTCACAGTTGTTAGTTCTGCCCCTCTTGACTGTGACAAAAAGGTTTTGAACAAACTTAATGTCATAGCTTGTATTTGATGATATTCTTCTTTGTTATTTACTTGAATGGTTTGATCATTGATTGGTGGAGTAATATGGGGTTCTGATAAACTAAAATTATTTGTTAAAATAACATAAGCTAACATATATTTTTACATTTATGCAAATTAATATGCAATATGTATAACTTGAATAAGTAATAAATACAGAAACACCATGTTTAACAATATGTAAATGTGTAGCTACATTTATTTTACATTACATTAACATTTATACGGTCTTTGGCCCTTTGAGGGCAACCATAATGCTGATGTGGCCCTCTGTGAAAATGAGTTCGACACCCCTGGTCTAAAGTATAAGTATGTTTTCATCTCTTTCTGCAGCTTTCTCCAGAACGTGATTTATAGCCCCAAATGCATTATATTGATGATCAAATACAGTTTGGTAGGAATCTGTGCGAGATCAAAAATTTCAACTGGACGTACTTCTAGAATTTACTACACGTCATCTGATGTTGACCGGATGGGCGAGGGGGCGGTTATAATTCCGTGGGCAACGTTATACCATTCATCTAATGTGGGTCATATGTTCATCATAGCAGTTTATATCGAACACGGTAATACTACACGCTAAAACTCACCCCAGTCTCCTCGGGCCGTTGGGCGATCAGCGTGGAGTAGAGTTTTCGATTATGGGATGTTGAAATGCCCGATCTATTTCCAGGTTGTATAATAGTATATACGTCCAAATCATGTTGTTTTTTCGAGTTATTTCCACCGATCGATATTCACTGTGTGAAGACGGAGTCTCTCTAACATTAGCGAGTGCCCGGACCCCATATGGAGTGAGTCCTGCCGGTTCAAAGGTTGATATCCGGTTTCGATCTGCCGATCGGCCACCAGATGGCGCTCTTGAACCGCTAGAGGGTTGAGAGGAGATCAGCACTGTGTGTCAAGGCTCCGGAACGAAAATATGATTTCGATCACAGATTTTTGAAATATTGATATCAAAGACGAGTTACGGTGTCCTCGGCACCTTGAGCATGGCGGGGAATGACGAGGTCCGGCGTTTTCGGCAGTTAAAGTGTTAATCCCACTGGTCACAATGGTGACCGTAATAATGTTTTTGTTATAAGGCTCTGCAAATGTTACTGAATGATGTAGCAATGTATTTCCAGCTAAATTGAAATAATAAACAAATAAAGGGTCTCAATTAACACTTTGGTTGCCTTGGGTTAAATTAATGATATACCATAGATTGCCAGCGCTATTTGTCTATGGAGAAAGTCCCCTTCTTTGCAGGGCTATAACTTTTTAAATTCTATTGCTACATTGCCATTATTAGGGCCCATTCAAAGTCCTATATGTATTGTTCATTGTGTAGCAACGTTAAACTTTTTCATTCACATATTCATAGTAAAGTATGGTCTAATGTATAAGTATGTTTTCATCTCTTTCTGCAGCTTTCTCCAGAACGTGATATATAGCCCCAAATGCATTATATTGATGATGAAATACAGTTTGATGGCAATCAGCGCGATATAAAAAATTCCAACTAGACGTACTTCTAGAAGTTACTACACGTCATCTGATGTTGACCGGATGGGCGAGGGGGCGTTTATAATTCCGTGGGCAGCGTTATACCAATCATCTAATGTGGGTCAAATGTTGATAAAAGCAGTTAGTATCGAAGATGGTAACGTTACACGCTGAAACTCACCCCAGTCTCCGCGCCCCGTTGGGCGATCATCGTCGAGTAGAAATTTTATCATTATGGGATATATTATTACCCGGTCCATCTCCAGCTTGTATAATGGTATATACGTCCAAATCATGTTGTTTATCGAGTTATTGGCAATCGATCGCTATGTAGTGTGACGAGCTAGAGTGCCGGAACCTATACCGAGTGCCCGGAAGTAATATGGCCGACCAGCAAAACCTCTACTGCGCTTCCTGTTAAGCGGTTGCGCCGATCGGCCACCAGATGGCGCTCCTGAACCGCCAGAGAGCTCAGTGGGTCCTGCTGGTGGATCTCAGGCCAGCGGAGGGGGAATATGAATCCGATCGCAGATTTTTGAAATATTGATATAAGGACGCTGTACAGCGTCCCCCGGCAACTTTAGCATGGCCAGCAAAGACGTCTAAAGACGTGTCCCGGCAGTCAAAGTGTTAAATATGTGGTAGTAAAAATTTATTATTATTTATTTTTATTTTTAATGCTAGTGCCTAGGGCTGCCTACCCCTGCTCTAGTGTAATAGGTGCATCTAACCGGTTAGCGTCTTCCTCTGAAAGGTAAGTTAATTTGATCAAGAAATGTATCCAGTTTATTATGATCGAAAATCACTTCTGACTTGTACAGGTTGGAGTAAAACTCTCTGAAAGTCTCGTAGATTTTTTTGGGGTCTGTAATAACAAGTCCCTGTTGGTCCTTAATAGCAGGGATATCAGCAAATTGTTCATTGGATCGTATCTTCATAGCTAGTAGGTGACTCGGTTTAGAGCCATGAAAGTAATAATGTTGTCTTGTTCTGCGTATTTGAAATTCAGATTGTTGTCTTAAGATGGAGTTAATCTCCTTTTTTAACATTTAAATTTGAGACTCCAGTTGACACAAGTAGTTGCGTTGTAAAGAGGAGAACAACGAAGAGTGAAGCACTTCCAGCTCTACCAATTTGGATTGACGTTTCTTGCGGAGGTTGGAGGCAAAGACCGTAGTGTTTTCCTTAATAAAACCCTTTACCGATCTCCATAACATTCTGGGGTCTTGTACCGAACATGCATTAATCTGCAGGAATTCATTTAGTTTATTTTGAATTGTAGATTGAATTCAATGTTTTTCAATAGTGTCGAGTTAAAACGCCATCTTGGGGCTCTGGATGTCATTCTACTGAATGAGCCCTTTAGGAGTAAATAGTTGTGATCTGACAGTGCAATGGGTCCCAATTCAACGTCAAAGCTATCAAATAGTCTAGGGGATGCAAAAACATAATCTATTCTAGAAAATGTCTTGTGTCTTGCTGAGAAAAAGGAATACTCTCGGGCCGTTGGGTTGAGTAGTCGCCACAGATCCTTTACACCTGTATCCTTGGCCCAAGCCTGTAGTGCCTTAGAGGCCTGTTTCTGGTCAGAGGATGTGGTGAGACTAGATTTATCAATCAAGGAATCCCAGATGGCATTAAAATCCACACTAATTATAAATGAATACCCAGGGAGATCTAACATCGCTCTAGTGAGTGAAGCGTAGAAGTTAGCGTCGTAAAGATTAGGGGCGTAAGCCGCTACCAAATCGTTTTTCCTGTTACAGTAATCTATCTTAGCAATAGTTACTCGGCCATCTGCATCAGACCATACGTCCAACTACTACACCAAACTAACCCTAACCCTACTACACCAAACTAACCCTAACCCTAACCCTACTACACCAAACTAACCCTAACCCTAACCCTACTACACCAAACTAACCCTAACCCTAACCCTACTACACCAAACTAACCCTACTACACCAAACTAACCCTAACCCTAACTGTTGTGAAGGGCCAGATTAAACTGAGAATCTACCTTTATTGTTTGATATACTTTGTATATTATTTATATATATACACGGAATATCCCTTTACCTGCGTTCAAACCAGAGTAATATTCGCTCTCCTTATTGGACAGCGCCCCTAGGCGCCAGCGCGCAGGCCCCCAACGGCAGGTTCAAAGACAAGTTCAGGCATGTCAGGACATGCCCGGAGACAGCGTATTGATACCAGACAAAGACTGCGGTTTGGGACTAGATATTCACTTAAGTATATATACAGCGCAAGGTGCGCGCGGCAGTACCTTACCCCACGTCATCCCGAGTCAACGTGCAGTGAAGTGAGCAACCTTGCGTCTAACAGAGCGTTGAGAACCACGTGCGAATAGAATAGTAAAGTGTCAGAGTGTAATGCAGTAACGTCGAGTTCGACCTAATCTAATGTGAAGTAAATAGTCGTTCATTTATTGTATATCGTGCGGCTACAGTTCGTTCGTCTGTAGCATTACCCAGCGGTTCGTCGTGTCTTTAGCTAGTGTACTTAGCCAGGGTGTGTGGCCTAAATACGTCGCCCACACCCGAGGAGTCCTAGGCGGAGAACCGTTGGACATGTACACAGGAGAATCGGCGTCGGCGATTGCAGAACCATTACTGGTTGGATTATATTGATTTGGAACGTGTTACCCGGAGAAGAGCATCATTGATTTCCACTATCGTTTGGGATTCAACCTCGTGAGGATTACAACTCGGGCTGGCCTCGTGGACGGAGGCTGGCTAACTGTCATCAATGCTATAGAGCATTTGGATTACAATTATTGCTTTGCTGCTGATCAAGGGAGTTACAAGGACCGACTCCTGTACCTGGAGTCTCTTTATTCCTCATTGAATCAGACTGAGTACCCGAACATTCCTCTACCCTCCAGGCCTTACACCCCCGGAGGGAACCCATTGTCTCCAGGCGGTACCAGTGTTGCCCTATATAGTTGCTACTATACGACAGGTGGTGTCAACTTAGACCCATCGTAGGATTCCTGCTATTCTTAGTGACTCATGCTATTGACTGACTTTACGTATATTCTTCGCCATACAAGCACGACCCTAATTCTCATTCTGTAACCTAATGTTGCATAATAATAATAAAATACCCTCAAATACTATTTCTTTGTCAATGCCGTGTTCTTGTGGGTGTTCACCATCTATATTTGATGTACTGTCTGGCCAGTAATTAAAGTACATAACTAGCAGTGGTTTAATCTATCACAATCTTTAATACAGTCAGGGTTTTGTAACCCCTCAGTTACAATTGGTCCTTCGAGCCGGAGGGTATCAGTGTAATATTTAATATAATATTAATATTGACATGGCCAGCGGTGAACACTCTCCAAGCGGCTCCCCTAAGCTAGAACGCCCGCAGCGCAAACGTCAGCTACCTCCATATCTGGAGGACTTCGCTTTCGTTCTACCCCTTAGCTTATCTAAACAGACGTTAAATACGGATAAATCGGATAGTTTAAGCATGTCCAATCCTATCGACTTGGCGACCCTGCCAGTAGAGACCCCAGTGGGTTCAAACGAAACTGACTTAGCTCACGGGGGGGACCAAGTGGGACATGACGTGACTATACCTCCAGACAGCGTCACCGGGATAGACCCCGGAGCGCTCCAGGATAAAGAAAGCGCTCCAGGGATAGAACCCGACACACAACCAAGAGAAGAGTACCGCGCCCAGGAGATAGACCTCGGAGCGCGCCAGGAGAACAGATCTCCAACAAGCCCTGTCAGCACCCGATCACCTCCGTCAGTGTCATCCCCCAGCAAGGCGGACCAGAGACTGGCGCAAATCTTGATCGCCACGCTGACAGCCTCAACCGAAAGAGACCGATTTCAGGGTGAGCGCGACCGGCTTCAAGCAAAGACGCTTAGTGAGCGCGAACACTCTGCCACGGAGAGAGCGCCTCCACGCGCAAGCCCTTAGTGAGCGCGAACACTCTGCAGCGGAACGAGAGCGCCTCCGGGCGCAACAATTAAGTGAGCGCGAACACTGCCGTGGAACGAGAGCGCCTCCAGGCTCAACAAATGAGCGAACGCGAACAACGAGAGCGCCTCCAGGCGCAACAATTAAGCGAGCGCGAACACTCTGCAGCGGAACGAGAGCGCCTTCACGCGCAACTCCAAGCGCAAGCCCTTAGTGAGCGCGAACACTCTGCAACTGAACGAGAGCGCCTCCAGGCGCAACAAAGGAGTGAGGACGACCGCATCAGACTGGAGGAGAGGCGCCTTCAGACGGAAGAGAACATCGAACGAGACCGCGCCAATGCACAGCGCGACGCCGCCAATGCACAGCGCGAAGCAGAGCGCGACGCCGCCAATGCGCAGCGCGAAGCAGAGCGCGACCGGCTGCAGGCGCAGATGATAGAACAATTGATCGCCAGGGCGACACCCCCTCTCTCCGCACGGAGCTCCCGGAGATCATCACGACAAGGGTCTAGGGCACCTTCCCCTACCCGACAAAGCTACCCGGGACCCGGCCAACAGGAGGAACCTGTCTACGTCTCCGAGCCCCCTCCCCGACCGGTCCATACGAGACCCAGCCAACGGGAAGAACCGGCCTACGTCGCAGAGAGACTAACTAGAAGACTCCAGGACCTAGAAGAGGAAGAGGAGGAATATCAAGCCCACCAGCACGAACATACTTTGGACCAGGAGGCCCAGTACAGCCCCGACTTCAGCCCCGAGTCACTGCACTACAAACCCCCGACCCAACTCAAGGGTGAGTTTGACGTACAGTCAGCACCGAGGAACAGCACCTGGGGACCCGGCCTCTGGTACCCACCAAGCACTAACCCACGACCACATGTACGGGGAGACTCGCCCAGGAGGCCTCTTCCCCTACGCTCACCAATGTACCAGCCATCCATGGCATCGTACCTTGGCACACCGACGTTCCCAGACTTTACGCGCGAGGACAGAGCACAGTACACGGAATTACGCATGTGTTTGGAGACTATGATGTCCGATGTCCACGACGAGTCGTACAAATATGCCATCCTCCTCAAGCATCTCAAGGTGCCCAGAGCGCATAACATAGCGCTGGCATATTCCAACTCAAGCACCCCATACTCCGCGGCTCTGGTGGCCCTCGACCAGCGTTATGGACGCATATGGGATTACGTGATCCAAGAAATACGGGATATCGACCGTCTCCCCCCAGCCAAAGACAATAGAGCACTGGATGACCTCTCTATCAAGGTACAATCCCTCGTGGGGATGCTGGGGTCCCAAAAGGAGAAGGGGAGATATGAACTGTATGCAAATTCTAATGTGGAGCGAATACTGGAGAAGCTCCCTCCAGCCCGCCAATAGCGTTTTCGGCGGCAGAGAGACCACCGTGATCCCAACGGCCCAGAGCCATCCCTCCTAGACCTGGCCGCTTTCCTCGCAAGGGAAGTTAGCAGCCTACGGCTGGACACATTCGTGTGGAGTGGATCTAGCCCAAGAGATGGACCTCGGAGGTCCAACGATAACCACCGGTCAGTGACAGTTATGCACCAGGCCGAGTCAGTGCCGCAGCACAAGAACCACAGCACCCCCCAGACCAAGGGGAAGTGGAAGATTGTATGCCAGTACTGTGAAAATGAACATTGGCTGTCTCAATGTGACACCTTCAAGAAGCTGACCGCTGACGAGGTGAGTCAGTGGATCAAAGCCAACCGCCGCTGCTTCCGCTGCGCGCGCAGCCATATGGCAGCTGAGTGCCGCCTAAAGAAAAGATGCAGCAAGTGCGACGGCGCCCACTTGGAGGTCCTACACGACAGCAACAAGAAACCCGTACCCCCAAGCAGCTCGAGAGTGAACGTCATGTACATAGACCCTGCGAAGAGCGGGAGCTCCCGAGTGCTCTTGAAGGTGGTCCGAGTGCTCTTAAGCTACAAGGACAAGGTCATGGACACTTACGCCGTCCTAGACGATGGGTCAGAAAAGACTCTCCTCCTCGCATCCGCCGCAGCCCGGCTGGGTCTGCGGGGGAGCGAAGAAACAATGACAATCCGTACCATTAGAAGAGACCTGAAGACCATAAAGGGTGAAAATGTCTCCTTCACGATAGCAGCGGTCGGGCAGCCCGAGAAGCAGTATAGCATCACTAACGCCTTCACCAGCCACGACATAGGCCTGTCACAGTACACCTACCCCATCCCAAAGCTGATGGAGAAATACGTGCACCTACGTCAACTACCTATACCGCTCATCGACGACGCCACCCCGACCCTGCTCATAGGATCCGACCACGCACACCTCATCGTCCCAACGGACCGGGTCCACATCGGGCCCAGAGGCTGTCCAGCAGCGGTCGAGACCCGCCTGGGTTGGACACTACAAGGCCCCCTCTCCGGGTCTTCCAACCGACCGACAGCCACTCGCTGTCTCTACACGAGGATAAACGAAGAAGACACCACACTCTTGCAGCACGTCGAGAGGCTATGGACATTAGACGCGATGCCCTTTAAGAATGAAAAGAAACTCGTTCGCTCAAAGGAAGACACTTATGCCATAGCCCTCCTCGAGCAGAAGACAAAGAGAGTCGAGGTCAACGGAGTGATGAGATACGCAACTCCACTCTTGAGGCGAGAGGGTATGCCCACCCTCCACGCCTCAAAAGAAGCGACAGAGCGATATCTACTGAACACCGAGCGGCGTCTAGCCAAAGACACCACTCAAGCCACTGTGTACCGCGCTGAGATCGACAGGCTGATCACAGCGGGACACATAAAGAAAATTGACATTCAAGAGGCCGACCAGACGACTGAATCCTGGTACGTGCCCCACCACAAGGTCCACCACAACGGCAAGGATCGCATTGTATTCAACTGCAGCTGCCAGATCGGACTACAGAATCTGAATAAAGAACTCTTGCCCGGCCCGACACTCGGCCCCTCTCTCCTCGGCGTACTACTACGTTTCCGCCAAGACAAGGTGGCCATCAGCGGTGACATCAAAGGGATGTTACTGCAGGTGCGACTAGTGGAGGAGGACAAGCCCCTGCTGCGGTTCCTATGGAGAGAGAGGATCAAAGATGAGCAACCATCCATCTACCAATGGGAGGTCCTCCCCTTCGGCACCACATGCAGCCCATGTTGTGCTACGTTCGCACTTCAAAAACATGTGACAGAAGACCCTGAAGCTGACGAGGAGGTCAGACAAAGTGTAGAGAGGAGTTTCTACGTGGACAACTGTCTGCAAAGCGTCTCGACGCCAGAAGAAGCCAAAGCCCTCCTGCTCAAGCTCCGCGCCTCACTGATCAAAGGCGGCTTTGATCTCCGGCAGTGGGCCAGCAGTGACCCTCAGGTACTTCGCAGCCTCTCCCCAGAGACAAAGGCAGCAAGCAGCGAGACCTGGATGGCGACCACCCCAGGTGAAGCACAGGAAATGACATTGGGCCTAGTCTGGCGCTTCAAAACAGACTCGCTCCATTACAAATACACACCCCTGACCACGGAGCAGGGAAGGTCGACCCCTCTACCGACCACCAGACGGAGCGTATACAGAACACTCGCAAGTCAATACGACCCGCTGGGGTGTATCCTACCTTACACCACTCGGGCGAAAATGATTGTACGAGAGCTGTGGGACAAGGAACAGGGCTGGGACGACCCCATACCCGACCACCTAGCTTCCACCTGGAGAGAGTGGGAGAGAGAACTCAGCTCGCTCCAAAATGTGAACATACGCCGGAGCGACTTCCCACCCACAGTGCGGCTGGAGACGTGCCAGATGGACCTGCACGTCTTCAGTGACGCCTCGGAAGTGGCCTACGGCTCGGTGGCCTACTTGCGGGCTCGAGAGGAGGGAGGAGAAATACACACAGCCTTCATCCTGGCTCGCTCAAGGATAGCCCCCCGCAAGCAACAATCGATCCCGCGTCTAGAGCTCTGCGCAGCTCTGGTAGGCGCGCAACTCGCCACGTTGGTCCAACGTGAACTCACCATCCCGGTGCAAAGAACAATCTTGTGGTCAGACTCCATGACCGTACTCACATGGATCCAATCCGATTCTTGTAGATACAAGGTCTTCATGGGGGTCAGAATCACAGAGATTCAAGACCTGGTAGGATCAGCGTGCTGGAGGTACGTGGACACGAAACAGAACCCAGCCGATGTCATCACACAGGGGATGTCCCTAGATGACCTCACACGTCCCAATATCTATAGTGACGGTCCTGAGTTCCTCAAGCTCCCGGAGGAGGAGTGGCCTACCCCCACCCCACGGGAGGCTAGGCAAGAGGAGGCAGAGATCAAGAAATCTATGTTCTGTGGGTTGACGCACATCCCAGTCCCCACTGACCCTAACATAGACGACTGCCTCACCTTTGAGAGTGCGCAGCTAAAAACATTCCTGTGGCACCACCCTGAGGTTCCCCCCACTACAGACATTGACGCATCGAACTACGCAGAGGCAGAACTCCTTCTGCTACAGCGAGCCCAAAGAGACTCGTTCCCCGACGAGCTAGACTGCCTGCAGGGAACAAAGCCAATCCCGTCAGACAGCAGACTGCTCCACTTGGACCCTGAGCGCGACACCCATGGCCTCATCAGGGTGGGTGGTCGTCTGAGACGGGCCCCGGACTTAACAGATGACGTCAAGTTTCCTATAGTCCTCAACAGCCGACACAAGGTCACTGAGCTCATCATAAAGAAATATGACAAGTCTGGTCGTCCGCAGTAATACACATTGGCCGTATTACGGGGAGGGAAAAACTGAAGGGTGGGGATCGAACGTTGTGAACAAGCGACTCCTACAAGTCGGTTGGTGCGCCTGCGCAGTAGAATCAGGAAGTGTCGGGGGCAGCGTGAGCCTCCCACGCGTTACTCCTCGACACTGAGAGATCGAGCTGCGCAGGTGAAAAGATGCGACTGCTGTTACCTCAAGTACCGGAGGGGACTTGTGCTATGTATGACTTAGTCCACATTGCAGCCGGCTTGTGGGAGGCAAGAAACAGCGTTCGTGACAGGGGAGGGTTGAATTGGATTATACGAAATTGGGATGGGAGAAAATATATAGAAAAAATGGGAGAAAAAGTGGATAAAAAAAATGAAATACGACGAGGATGTGCACCACGCTGGGGCAGAGAGAGTCTTCGCTGAGATCCGACGTCGCTATTGGATACTGAACGGAAGAGAAGCAGTACGTCGCTTCCAGCGGACTCGTCTAGACTGTCGCAAGTGGCGAGCACAGCCCAGTATACCCAGGATGGCCGACCTGCCTCACTGTCACACCCGACCCGTGGCGAGGCTGATAGATTTGCCGAGGCTCCCTGACTCCCCTGATGACGATCATGACCCACTGACTTTGTAGATTGCCCTACTCCCCACAACAGACATTGAGCAGTTGACTGGACTATTAATCTGTCTCCTTTAACTAATTAGGTGCGGACTAATTAGGAGGCGGCTGTTGTGAAGGGCCAGATTAAACTGAGAATCTACCTTTATTGTTTGATATACTTTGTATATTATTTATATATATACATGGAATATCCCTTTACCTGCGTTCAAACCAGAGTAATATTCGCTCTCCTATTGGACAGCGCCCCCAGGCGCCAGCGCGCAGGCCCCCAACGGCAGGTTCAAAGACAAGTTCAGGCATGTCAGGACATGCCCGGAGACAGCGTATTGATACCAGACAAAGACTGCGGTTTGGGACTAGATATTCACTTAAGTATATATACAGCGCAAGGTGCGCGCGGCAGTACCTTACCCCACGTCATCCCGAGTCAACGTGCAGTGAAGTGAGCAACCTTGCGTCTAACAGAGCGTTGAGAACCACGTGCGAATAGAATAGTAAAGTGTCAGAGTGTAATGCAGTAACGTCGAGTTCGACCTAATCTAATGTGAAGTAAATAGTCGTTCATTTATTGTATATCGTGCGGCCACAGTTCGTTCGTGTGTAGCATTACCCAGCGGTTCGTCGTGTCTTTAGCTAGTGTACTTAGCCAGGGTGTGTGGCCTAAATACGTCGCCCACACCCGAGGAGTCCTAGGCGGAGAACCGTTGGACATGTACACAGGAGAATCGGCGTCTGCGATTGCAGAACCATTACTGGTTGGATTATATTGATTTGGAACGTGGTACCCGGAGAAGAGCATCGTTGATTTCCACTGTCGTTTGGGATTCAACTCCTTAAACCTGGGTGCTGATGCAGCGTAGAGCACGCTGTGTATATCCCTGTATCACTCCTTAAACCTGGGTGCTGATGCAGCGTAGAGCACGCTGTGTATATCCCTGTATCACTCCTTAAACCTGGTTGTGATGCAGCGTAGAGCACGCTGTGTATATCCCTGTATCACTCCTTAAACCTGGGTGCTGATGCAGCGTAGAGCACGCTGTGTATATCCCTGTATCACTCCTTAAACCTGGGTGCTGATGCAGCGTAGAGCATGCTGTGTATATCCCTGTATCACTCCTTAAACCTGGCTCCTGATGCAGCGTAGAGCACGCTGTGTATATCCCTGTATCACTCCTTAAACCTGGTCGTGATGCAGCGTAGAGCACGCTGTGTATATCCCTGTATCACTCCTTAAACCTGGTCGTGATGCAGCGTAGAGCACGCTGTGTATATCCCTGTATCACTCCTTAAACCTGGGTCCTGATGCAGCGTAGAGCACGCTGTGTATATCCCTGTATCACTCCTTAAACCTGGGTGCTGATGCAGCGTAGAGCACGCTGTGTATATCCCTGTATCACTCCTTAAACCTGGGTCTCCTGATGCAGCGTAGAGCACGCTGTGTATATCCCTGTATCACTCCTTAAACCTGGGTGCTGATGCAGCGTAGAGCACGCTGTGTATATCCCTGTATCACTCCTTAAACCTGGGTGCTGATGCAGCGTAGAACACGCTGTGTATATCCCTGTATCACTCCTTAAACCTGGGTGCTGATGCAGCGTAGAGCACGCTGTGTATATCCCTGTATCACTCCTTAAACCTGGGTGCTGATGCAGCGTAGAGCACGCTGTGTATATCCCTGTATCACTCCTTAAACCTGGGTGCTGATGCAGCGTAGAGCACGCTGTGTATATCCCTGTATCACTCCTTAAACCTGGGTGCTGATGCAGCGTAGAGCACGCTGTGTATATCCCTGTATCACTCCTTAAACCTGGGTGCTGATGCAGCGTAGAGCACGCTGTGTATATCCCTGTATCACTCCTTAAACCTGGTCGTGATGCAGCGTAGAGCACGCTGTGTATATCCCTGTATCACTCCTTAAACCTGGGTGCTGATGCAGCGTAGAGCACGCTGTGTATATCCCTGTATCACTCCTTAAACCTGGGTGCTGATGCAGCGTAGAGCACGCTGTGTATATCCCTGTATCACTCCTTAAACCTGGGTGCTGATGCAGCGTAGAGCACGCTGTGTATATCCCTGTATCACTCCTTAAACCTGGGTCCTGATGCAGTGTAGAGCATGCTGTGTATATCCCTGTATCACTCCTTAAACCTGGCTCCTGATGCAGTGTAGAGCACGCTGTGTATATCCCTGTATCACTCCTTAAACCTGGGTGCTGATGCAGCGTAGAGCACGCTGTGTATATCCCTGTATCACTCGTTAAACCTGGGTGCTGATGCAGCGTAGAGCACGCTGGTATATCCCTGTATCACTCCTTAAACCTGGGTCCTGATGCAGTGTAGAGCACGCTGTGTATATCCCTGTATCACTCCTTAAACCTGGGTGCTGATGCAGCGTAGAGCACGCTGTGTATATCCCTGTATCACTCCTTAAACCTGGGTCCTGATGCAGTGTAGAGCACGCTGTGTATATCCCTGTATCACTCCTTAAACCTGGGTGCTGATGCAGTGTAGAGCACGCTGTGTATATCCCTGTATCACTCCTTAAACCTGGCTCCTGATGCAGTGTAGAGCACGCTGTGTATATCCCTGTATCACTCCTTAAACCTGGGTGCTGATGCAGCGTAGAGCACGCTGTGTATATCCCTGTATCACGTCTTAAACCTGTATATCCCTGTATCACTCCTTCAGGTCATTGGACAGTGTTGACTTCATCTCTGTGATGAGGGGGGGGGGGGGTGTCCTCACAGACTTCATCTCTGTGGGGGGGGTCTGGGGGGGTATCTGTGATGAGGGGGGGGGGGGGGTCTGTGATGAGGGGGGGGGGGTGTCTGTGATGAGGGGGGGGGTGTCTGTGATGAGGGAGGGGGGGTGTCTGTGACGAGGGGGGGGGGGGGGGGTGTCTGTGACGAGGGGGGCGGGGGGTCTGTGATGAGGGGGGGGTAAATAATAATAGTAATTTAGTAATTTAGGACCTGCTCCGAGGTCATCAATTGGCACACATGCGATGCATGCATGCAATTCGTATCTGCGATTAACCCATCCCGTCGCCCTTCCCCCCCAAGGGCAGCCGGGAGCAGACAGGCGTCAACGTGAGCCGCGCCAGGGGACCAATCCAAGTGCTCCTGTCCGTCTTCGTCAAGGACGCCACAGCGTTAGCGATCTTGTTGTTGTGCATGTTTTTCCATTGGGTTTATCTTATCGGGGGGGAAACCCTTGCGAGCACGGGGAGAACATGCAAACTCCACACAGAAAGGCCTGGGAGATACCCCACCTGGGTAACTGGCATCATGGAAACCTGGTCCCCAAGCGGGAATCGAACCCTGGACCTTCTTGCTGTGGTGTATACACCACCGTGATGAGGGGGGGGTGTCTGTGACGAGGGGGGCGGGGGGGTCTGTGATGAGGGGGGGTGGGGGGGGGGGGGGGGGTCTGTGATGAGGGGGGGTGTCTGTGATGAGGGGGGGGGGTCTGTGATGAGGGGGGGGTGTCTGTGATGAGGGGGGGGGGGGGGGGTCTGTGATGAGGGGGGGGGGGGGTCTGTGACGAGGGGGGGGGTGTCTGTGATGAGGGGGGGGTGTCTGTGACGAGGGGGGCGGGGGGTGTCTGTGATGAGGGTGGGGGGGGTGTCTGTGACGAGGGGGGGGGTGTCTGTGATGAGGGGGGGGGTGTCTGTGATGAGGGGGGCGGGGGGTCTGTGATGAGGGGGGGGGGGGTGGCGTCCATGCTTTCTACAACGGAGTTCGGCGATTTGCGAATCTGATTGGCCACTTGCCCATTTCCACGTCTAACAGCCTGCAAAGCACCAGGCGTTCTATCGCCACTCTAAGACAAACTCTAACCTTAACCAACTTCGAAAGAGCGCCTAAGCTTAACCAGTGTAGTCACGTCCGGTCCCACGATTGGGCGTACATGTCACATGACCAGAAATGAATCGCCAAACTCCGTTGTAGAAAGCATACAAGCGGGGGGGTGTCTGTGATGAGGGAGGGGGGGTGTCTGTGATGAGGGGGGGGGGGGGGGTGTCTGTGATGAGGGGGGGGCTGTGTCTGATGAGGGGGGGGGGGTGTGTCTGTGATGAGGGGGGGGGGGGTCCTCACAGATTTCATCTCTGTGGGGGGGGGGGGGGGGGGGGGTCCTCAGACTTCAACACCTGCTACGGTCATGTTTCTTGCCTTGTCACTCACAAGTGCAGGGGTTTTCTCGGCAATGTCCCATTCTGAACATGCATCACTGAGAACTTGCCCAATATTTTCCCTGTGTGCCTCGTTCAGTATGCATGTTTTGAGCACATAGTTCTGCTTGGTCCAGTCTGGAGCAATGTGGTGCGATGTTATCGTCACATAGGCTTGGTCCAGTCTGGAGCAATGTGGTGCGATGTTATCGTCACATAGGCTTGGTCCAGTCTGGAGCAATGTGGTGCGATGTTATCGTCACATAGGCTTGGTCCAGTCTGGAGCAATGTGGTGCGATGTTATCGTCACATAGGCTTGGTCCAGTCTGGAGCAATGTGGTGCGATGTTATCGTCACATAGGCTTGGTCCAGTCTGGAGCAATGTGGTGCGATGTTATCGTCACATAGGCTTGCGTAGAACAAGACGTCCATCCGTCGGTAGTTAAAGCTATTCTATCTGCGCTCTGCAATGATAGCTGGACGCTTGCCTTTACCTCGCTGTACAATGCGGGAATGCATGTTTGGCTGAAATGCTGCCTGCTAGGCATCACATACCTTGGTTCTACCACGTGCATCAACTCGCGGAATCCATCATTCTCCAGAGTACGGCCTGAGATCTTTGCAAATAAAATTCGCTATTGCAGCGGTCACTTCTTTAGCCCGTTTAGAATTGATTGGCCATTTTTGTTGGAAAATCGAGGGAAGGCATGACGTTTCCGAACTATGGCCAAACGTTTTATCACTAACATTTTTCATATAGATAATTATCTCGATATACATGAAATAATCATTTCTGTCAAGTTTAAAGGCTATTTCTGCTGCTGAATGAAAGCTGAAGAAACCAGAAGGGTAATTGTGGTTCAGAATATTCTTTATTGTCAGAACATGACAAACTAGGCCTACTTTCCAAACCACAAATCTGAGGTAGAACACGAACTGTATAACAATACAACTTTTATAACTGGCATTAACAATGAAAATAAATTAATTAATAAAATCTCAATTCTGGTATTGGTAATATGAAATAAATAAAATCTCAAGTCTGATTAGCACACATAGCCTACTGTGTCCAGACTGTTTCAAACTATATTTTTTATTAGAAAGCAAACAAAATAAATGGACAAGAGAAAAATAGTAATACATCTCAATTTGGTCAGTATTCAATTTGGTCAGTATTGTCATTTGGACAAGCAAAGCCATTACTTTAAGTTGCAGGCAAGAAAGACAAGTCTGTCAAGAAATCTGAGGTAGAACATGAACACGAACTGTATAACAATAACACTTTTATAACTGGGATTAATAATGAAATGTATTTATTTATGTTAATTTAATTGTGTTGATGTTTCCAGTTCTGCTAAATAAGTATGTACATTCTGTTTGGTAAACATTGGACTTAGTCTATCAGTGTACTGTATGTGTGTAGGGGCAGGTACAATAAGGTCTATCAGTACTGTATGTGTGTAGGGGCAGGTACAATAAGGTCTATCAGTGTACTGTATGTGTGTAGGGCAGGTACAATAAGGTCTATCAGTACTGTATGTGTGTAGGGGCAGGTACAATAAGGTCTATCAGTGTACTGTATGTGTGTAGGGCAGGTACAATAAGGTCTATCAGTGTACTGTATGTGTGTAGGGGCAGGTACAATAAGGTTTATCAGTGTACTGTATGTGTGTAGGGGCAGGTACAATAAGGTCTATCAGTGTACTGTATGTGTGTAGGGGCAGGTACAATAAGGTCTATCAGTACTGTATGTGTGTAGGGCAGGTACAATAAGGTCTATCAGTGTACTGTATGTGTGTAGGGCAGGTACAATAAGGTCAGCGTGGATCCTCCCTGAGAGGGCGTAGCGTGTGGAAGGATCACACTATCCCACTCAGGTCCTATCCGCGCTTAGCAGACGCCCCGACCGAACTGTAGGAGTCGCTGTTTACAACGACCCGGACCCACCCTGCCAGCTTCTCCCACCCTCTAATACTGCCAATTGTATTAGTGTGAACGGCCAGCCAAGCTGGTGACAACCCCGGGAGCTGGATTCGAACAGGCGAATCCAGCTCACAGCTCCGGGGTTGGTGACGAACGCAATCTCCGCTACGCCACCTAACCGCCCCGTAGGTTTCCTCTTACGAACTTCTTACAAGGTTATTTACGAGGAAACTTGCGAGAATGTTAGTGAATGAGGTCCAATGTCTTCAACAAATTAAATGTATCAAAATCAAAACACAAAGGTCTTGGTAGGCGACTCAATGCCCTGTATAAGGATTTACTGTATATTGTTCATTGAAATGCATTTAATTGAAAAAGAAAGATGAAGGTTTGTATTTAGACCTTATAGTATTAGTCATTCTTCTTCATTAATATCAAAACCAAAGCGAATCTTCTAAATATTACAAGACTGTGACTAACACTAACCCACCTCCTCTTCTAGTAGAGCTGTGAAGTTCTTCCTGAAACGCTGCTTGAAATGGTCTCCTCTCGTCTTTCTCTTCTTCTTTCCTAGAGAGAGAGAGAGAGAGAGAGAGAGAGAGAGATAGAGATAGAGATAGAGATAGAGAGATAGAGAGATAGATCACACACACACAAGACCAACACACACGCACACGAGACAGGGTGGCCTTGAGGCAGGGCTGTACGCTAAGCTTTTTCACTAGGGGCACAGAATCTTTTTTAGGGGCACTTTTTTTAAATAGAAATGTTACCATTATAGTGCAAAAAAATATGTTCCTCCTGCCTCATTACTGTGATCCTTTTATTTAACATTTATGTGCTTTTGTTTTCAGGTTTGTATCTTTTATAATGAACCAACTGAAGTATTACCACACAGCTGCAAATATTTCTTCTTTCATTGATAACAGTGTATTAACAGTGTTTAGGGATGGGGATCGTTAGGATTTTATCGATACTACCACTCTTATCGATACTGCTTAACGGTTCGGTACTTTATCGATACCCTTATCGGTTCTTTTTTATTATTTTGCAAGACTTTTTTTTTTTTTATTAAGAACAGAATCGACATTGCTTTATTATTCTTTTATATAACTATATTACTGCACATGGCTACTTTTTATCAATTAACACTTTGGCTGCCATGGGTTAAATTAATGATATACCATAGATTGCCAGCGCTATTTGTCTATGGAGAACGTCCCCTTCTTTGCAGGGCTATAACTTTTTAAATTCTATTGCTACATTGCCATTATTAGGGCCCATTCAAAGTCCTATATGTATTGTTCATTGTGTAGCAACGTTAAACTTTTTCATTCACATATTCATAGTAAAGTATGGTCTAATGTATAAGTATGTTTTCATCTCTTTCTGCAACTTTCTCCAGAACGTGATATATAGCCCCAAATGCATTATATTGATGATGAAATACAGTTTGATGGCAATCAGCGCGATATAAAAAATCCAACTAGACGTACTTCTAGAAGTTACTACACGTCATCTGATGTTGACCGGATGGGCGAGGGGGCGTTTATAATTCCGTGGGCAGCGTTATACCAATCATCTAATGTGGGTCAAATGTTGATAAAAGCAGTTAGTATCGAAGATGGTAACGTTACACGCTGAAACTCACCCCAGTCTCCGCGCGCCGTTGGGCGATCATCGTCGAGTAGAAATTTTATCATTATGGGATATATTATTACCCGGTCCATCTCCAGCTTGTATAATGGTATAATACGTCCAAATCAGTTGTTTATCGAGTTATTGGCAATCGATCGCTATGTAGAGTGACGAGCTAGAGTGCCGGAACCTATCCCGAGTGGCCGGAAGCAATAGGGCCGACCAGCAAAACCTCTACTGCGCTTCCTGTTAAGCAGTTGCGCCGATCGGCCACCAGATGGCGCTCCTGAACCGCCAGAGAGCTCAGTGGGTCCTGCTGGTGAATCTCAGGCCAGCGGAGGGGGAATATGAATCCGATTCCAGATTTTGAAATATTGATATAAGGACGCTGTACAGCGTCCCCCGGCAACTTTAGCATCGCCAGCAAAGACGTTGTAAATCGTTTTTAGGCAGTCAAAGTGTTAATACAAGGAGTCAGATCAATTAACTATTTGGGACTTTCTATTTTATTTAGAAAGTTCTTAAATCAGAATGTCCCACCCAATACTCAGCTGTTAAAAACGGTTCACCAATTTATTAGTAGAGATACTTTTAGAACAATAGCCTGATGCTGTATTGTCCATGAGTTGGGTGGACGCATGACCGGAGCGCGCAGAGAAGAGAGAGAGAGAGAGAGAGAGAGAGTGAGAGAGAGAGAGAGAGAGAGAGAGAGAGAGAGAGAGAGAGAGAGAGAGAGAGAGAGAGAGGAGAGGAGTGTGTGTGTGTGTGTATATGTGTGTATGTGTGTGTGTGTGTGTGTGTGTGTGTGTGTGTGTGTGTGTGTGTGTGTGTGTGTGTGTGTGTGTGGGTGTGTGTGTGTGTGTGTGTGTGTGTGTGTGTGAGAGCGCACGCTTTGCGTAGTGGGCGTGTCAACAGTGTCAGCTGAACTCGCACCAAACAAGGCATGGGGAAATAGTCAGACAGACATCCCAGAATTATTTCATAATACAAAGTTTCTGAATGGATCATTTGGATTAAACCAAGTTGTATGCAGCGATGACCGGTCTTTCCCCGCGGAACACAAGTTACTTAATGTTACACGGGTCGCGCTATGCATGCTTAGCTTGCTAACGTTAAGATAGGAGATAGCAGTGTAACTTAATGTTACACACGTCGCGCTATGCATGCTTTTTTCGAACGCTTCGTTCTCTCCGCTATGATGAGCTCTGCTCTGCTTCAGCATGGACAGCACCTCTCAAGTACCGTGTGTGAGTGTCAGGCGTGAGTGTGTGAGTAACAGCACCTCTCAAGTACCGTGTGTGTGAGTGTCAGGCGTGAGTGTGTGAGTAACAGCACCTCTCAAGTACCGTGTGTGTGAGTGTCAGGCGTGAGTGTGTGAGTAACAGCACCTCTCAAGTACCGTGTGTGTGAGTGTCAGGCGTGAGTGTGTGAGTAACAGCACCTCTCAAGTACCGTGTGTGTGAGTGTCAGGCGTGAGTGTGTGCGTAACACGGACAGCACCTCTCAATAGGCTTGGGCGGTATGACTTTTTTCATACCGTTATACCTTGATTACCTAATACCCCGGTTTACGGTATATGACGGTATGACTTTCATTATCATCAGCGGGGGGGGGGGGGGGGGGGGGTGGCAACCCGTGTTACCAAGTAACAAATCACGGAGATGGCCAGTTCTCCCGCAGCAAGCTAGTGCTAACGTTAAGCTCTCAGAATGCTAGCAGTTCTCCCGCAGCAAGCTAGTGCTAACGTTAAGCTCTCAGCTCTCTCGTTAAGCTCTCAGAATGGTAGCAGTTCACACAACAACAACACACACTATCGTCACAACGCTTTACGGTATTTTCACAGCACTGTCGCAACATTACCGTAAAGCGTGAACACCGTTGTGATCATACACAACACTACAGTTAGCTCTCCGAATAGCCAGTTAGCCCGCAGCACCAGCAACGGTAAGCGTGTCTCATTTAATTTCACTCACTGAAGCGGGGTTCCCCTCCTCCTCCTCCTCCTGTGTGTAGAGACAACCAGCTCTGCATGGCTCGCCCCACTAGTGAGGACTAGTCTCGCCCTCTGCTGGCGCGTGTGTGCACTACAACAAAACTCCGTTTAGACGGTATTGATTTTCAATACCGTCGGTATTTCGAAATACCCCGGTATATCCTAATACCGTCATACCGCCCAAGCCTACCTCTCAAGTACCCGTGTGTGCAGGGAACAAACTTAACTTTTTGACTTACCAGCCATTTGGCTGGTAGATTTTTAAAAGTACAAGCCGGGCAGATTTTTTACTAGCCAAAAATTATAAATAGCTTTTTAGTATATCGCCATGTGTTATTATTACATATAATACTCTCATATGCTATTTTCAATTAATATCATAAACAACATAAGGAATATTAGCATAATTTTGAGTGGACTGAAGGAATGAGTCAGCGTTAATAGTTTTAAATGCAAATAATTTATTGAAACATAGAAGTGGGGTCGGGACACACATTTTATTTCAATTTTTTTTAACTGTTTAACCATGTAGTGTAGCACTTTGGGATCCCAGTGAACAAAAAGTGCATTACAAATCCAATCTATTATTATTATTATGTGTGGCTGCCGCCCTGGTGGACATCTGTGCTCTACTGAGTGCACCTTTCTAGTCTAGAGAGAGAGCGCATTTTGTCAACACAAGTTGGAACCCTGAGGAAGCGATATAAGGAAACGAATTGCTCCGCTAATCGCTCATGTTGACCCCGCCCCCAAGTCGCTCACCGCTCACCTTGAATCGAGCGCTCCCCGCTCCCCGCGGCACATCGCTTGGCAGATTTTTTTTTTTTTTTGGGAGCATGGTGTAAATTAGCTCAAACAACAGTCTACACCCCCTGGGCCCCTTAACAATTGTTTGTATTGAGCCGCATTGTAATTGTACCCATTCTGCAATGTTAAATAACGTTGTTTATCCATTCACTAGCTCTATTAAGCGATGATAGCTAGCCTAGCCACAATGCTATGGTCGCTGCCATTAACGTTAGCATGTAAGCTAACGACAACAACAATGGCGTCAAAACTTTTTCTAACAGAATGTGAGTGACAAAGCCTGAACAGGATATCACAGGTTCACCCTTCTCATTGGTTGAAAATGGCCTTCCTGTTTGTACATCGCCATCTGTTGCTTTGGCATTGTACTACATGTAGTATATTACATCAGTGTTAAACCACTGTGAGCGGCCTGGAGGGAGTGGATTGGAGGAGAAGCGGTAGATGCAGTGTATTTTGTTAGCCGCCAGGTGGCGGGCAGACCTTAAATTCTAATCGCCAAAGAATAAATCTACAAGCCAGTGGCGCTGGGCGTGTAACTATTTTGTACCCTGCGTGTGTGTGAGTGTCAGTCGTGAGTGTGTCAGTAACAGCCCCGCTCCTCGGGCAGACGCCAGACGGAGAGAGACCGAGGGAGACGGAGAGAGACCGAAGATTTGCGATGTTTAAATTCCTCGGAAAAGAATGAGTGAAATGCGAATGGGAGGGTTGAAATCGGTACTCGCAAAGGTGCTCCCAAATATTTTGTTCTACTCGCACAGGCAAAGTTCTGGCACAATATGCGCTGCCCTCATCGCCCTGTACAGCCCTGCCTTGAGGTAGAGAGTAATGGAGAGGTTGATGGTTCAATACCCCGCACCCTGCTGTACCTGGCTCCTCGGTCTCGCTGAAGGCGGGCAGGCGGGCGGTGGGCCCCGGGTGGGGCAGCGAACACAGAGGGTCGTCCTGGAAGTTGTCCTTCTCTAACGCCTCCAGCTGTCTGCTCAGTCTCCTGTGTCTGGTGGCTTCATCCAACACACGCCTCTGACCTGCCTCCACCCTCGCTGCAGAGAGAGAGAGAGAGAGGGGGGGGGGGGGGGATAGGGAGGGGGGAGAGGGGAGAGGGGGGGGGGAGTGAGAGAGAGGGGGATGCAGTCAGACCAGAGAAAGACGTTCGTCTTGTTTACATCAGGGTCCCCCATTTTCAATTCATCAATTCATATGCCATAAATGTTGTGTATGTCATATTCATATATGTTATGATGAATTGAAAATGGGGGACCCTGATGTAAACAAGACAAACGTCTTTCTCTGGTCTGACTGCATCCCCTTAACAATTGTGTGTATTGAGCCGTACTGTACTGTACCCATTCTGCAATCTAGTAATAAAGTTTTCATTCATTCAATAGGATTTCCACGTCATTAGCATTAGCTGGACGGCTATACACGGCTATACACTCCTTTTCTGGACACTTTTGTATCACAAACAGTACTGTATTTGCAAATCTGATGTCATAAATGTATAGATGTAGCAGTACTGTCTATCTGTATGTCATGTATGTCATATATGTTATGATGAATTGAAAATGGGGGACCCTGATGTAAACAAGACGAAAGTCTTTCTCTGGTCTGCATCCCCTTAACAATTGTATGTATTGAGCTGTACTGTAGTGTACTGTACCCATTCTGCAATCTGTTAATACACTTTTCAATCAATCAATCAAACGTCACTACAAACAAAGCAGCGAGCTAGAAAACCACTAAACGGCATATATTATTATATTATATATATTATTCATATCAAATCCATTATTTCTCGGCAGCAATAACCCAGTTTGAGAGAACTACTGTCTCCATGATAAACATTACAGCTGCAGCTCACCAGACACTTTCTTCTCCAGCACCATGTTGACTGACGTCAGACGGCGAGCGCAGAGGGACAATCAACTGGAGCTTTACGGAGCGCGTGTCGCCACCTAGCGGACTCCTCTCGCAACAACCATCGACATGCAGTTGAATGAATGAAAACTGTATTACCAGATTGCAGAATGGGTACAGTACAGTACGGCTCAATACACACAATTGTTAAGGGGATGCAGTCAGACCAGAGAAAGACGTTAGTCTTGTTTACATCAGGGTCCCCCATTTTCAATTCATCATAACATATATGAATATGACATACACAACATTTATGGCATATGAATTGATGAATTGAAAATGGGGGACCCTGATGTAAACAAGACGAAAGTCCCTCTCTGGTCTGCATCCCCTTAACAATTGTGTGTATTGAGCCGCACTGTTAGCGTCTAAGCGCAGTACAAAGGAGCAGTAAAGTGCATTGTAGTGTACACAATTTTAACATTGTGTATATATGAGATAGGGTGACCATATTTGGCGTTCTTGTATGAGACCTGGTATAATGCTTAATTCATTGTCTCTGTCCAGGTCCCCAGTCTGTGATCTTTGTATCCATTAGTCCATCTTGTCTATCAAACTATCCATCTATAGTCTATCTATCGTATTATCTCTCTATATCTAAATGGACCATTTATATAGTGTATTTCAATTTGTTCCTCACATTCACCCACCGACAGCCAACCTGCTCATCGGGAGCAATTCGTTTTTTTGGTTGTTGCTCAAGGACACTTCAACGCGCTGCCGGGAGGAGCGGGAATCGGACCGGAAACCTTCCGATTACCAGACGACCACTCTACGTCCTGAACCACTGTCGCCCCCCCATCTAGCTACCTATCTTATTATCCATTATCTATTAGTCCATCTATTTGCATCACTGTTTATTTAACTACTACCTTATTTGTATGTAAATGTTCCATTTTACAGTTATACTAATCTGTAAAGTAACATTTTCCAGTGGCATAATTACCTGTAAAGTAACATTTATGAAGTAATGTTGACCCCATGGACCGGGACACAAAATCCCCAAAGAAGTTTGACCACACACACAAGCATACAGAAAAAATATTTATTAAAATTTGAATTACTTCTCAATTGTAATAAATCATTTAATGCAGTTTTTTTTTACAAAGCCTTGAAAAATAACAAGTCATGTAGGCAGCCAGGCAGGGAGTAACGACTACGGATACAAAAATAAAAACAGAAAATGTAAGATATTGTCATATGAAAATCTCCCCCGTTAGTGTCTTCCAATGTCCCCATGCACCATCTTTATTATTAACATAATTATATACAGCTCCACGTCGGCCCCCAGGCCTCACGATGCAGAAACTCTTAGTCGACTAATAGTTTAGTTGTGAATGTGTGTTTATTATATTCAGCTAAGAATTTCCTGAGTTGAGCACAGCAATAATAATAATCAAATTACTCTTTTGTGTCTTTGATATAGATGTACATCACATTATGTGTTAGATATGGAAATAAATCTTCTCCTAGTGGACTGCATGGTAACAAGGAAACCATAAAAGGAGGAAGGGTCAACAGCCTATTCTATTGAAGCCTGTATTAAAATTCTAAATATACAAGCTAATATACAAGCTATGAGTAAATATACATCAACCAGTATATCAAACGTTAGCCAGTGAACAAGGCAACACATTGCAGATGATTCTGACATCCGAGGTAATAATAATAATATAAAACAGTTTAAAGGAGCGCTCACAGGAGATGGCTGATCCCATTAACTCAATGTGCGTTCATGCGCTACAGTGACGTGATGACCCTTCCTTCTTTTATACATTCTTTGCATGGTAACAGGAAGTGTGATAACATTTTCAATCTATTCTCAAATATTTCAGAAAATGTTTTCTTGGATATTTGACTCATTTGCTTTTTTTTATCATGAAATCAAACACCACAATAAAAAAAGAAAAGTATCTGTAGATACGAGAACACTAACAGATCAATTATTGATATACTGCCCAGCCCCATATCTAGAACTTAAAACCCACTAACAACACTGTGGAGGCCACCAGGTGGCGCTCTGACCAGACCACGGTCTCCATCTCACTGAACTGGGACCGGGACCAGAAACACCAACAATAATACATCAAAACATTTGATGAAAAGTTTTAACAGATACAAATATAAAGGCCTCTTTCATAACCATTGAAACATGATGTGGACCATTGGAGTGTCAGAGACATCTCAGCCTCCTCAAAGAGACATCTCACTAGTAGAGACATGTGACACAGCAGTCTCTGGATGATGATGTCATCATCTCACTAGTAGAGACATGTGACACAGCAGTCTCTGGATGATGATGTCATCATCTCACTAGTAGAACACATGTGACACAGCAATCTCTGGATGATGATGTCATCATCTCACTAGTAGAACACATGTGACACAGCAGTCTCTGGATGATGATGTCACAGGTTCACTGCTGTTCTCCCAAGAGCTCATTTAACATTCATTCATCATTTTAAGATGAAAAAAAAGTTGTACTAGAGTGACATATTACTTTTAAGGAAGACATGAGTTCATATTACAGCTAATTTCAGACATTCTGCTAAATCCTTTAATAACTCATCAATCAACTAGTGATTATAATTCTGGAAGTCAATGGATTGGGTTTGAGTTGTAGAATGTTCCAGAACATTTAAAATTATTGTTGTGGAACCTGATAGAATACTTCAGAACCGTCTCTTCAGATCTAAGAGGCGAAGAGGAACAGAAACTTGGTGACAATCAATGTTAAATTAACACACACACACACAGGAGGAGTCACAACTCTTCTAAATATATACCCTTGTTTGGCAACATTCCTTCTCAAGTGAATCTTAATGGATCAGATATGAAACACTGTATAACAAAATGGTTTAGCTGAAAATCAATCTCTTGAGTTGAACTGAACTCAAACCAGACACAGGCCGACATGTCAAATGTAACAAGGCAACATGGTGAAGACCTCCGACCTCTGACCTCTACTACTACTGCAGCTACTGAAGACATGACCTTTACTACTACTGCAGCTATTGAAGACATGACCTTTACTACTACTGCAGCTATTGAAGACATGACCTCTACTACTACTGCAGCTATTGAAGACATGACCTTTACTACTACTGCAGCTATTGAAGACATGACCTCTACTACTACTGCAGCTATTGAAGACATGACCTTTACTACTACTGCAGCTATTGAAGACATGACCTCTACTACTACTGCAGCTATTGAAGACATGACCTTTACTACTACTGCAGCTATTGAAGACATGACCTCTACTACTACTGCAGCTATTGAAGACATGACCTCTACTACTACTGCAGCTATTGAAGTGGCGATGGTGTGTAGTGAACTATTGGAGATCATTATGAAGAGGAAAACAAGGTGATGATCCATCCATGAGGTGTGTTTTCACCAGACAGTAAATCATAAACATACTAAAGTCAAACCGGCCGAGGATGTAACGTGATCTGCTCACCGCGCCCCACCGTCGCCAGAGCCAGAATATTTCACTGAAATGTTCAGCGATAACGACAGACAGCGAGATTACCGGAGAGCCGGAATGGATGCCGAGTCGAGAAGCGGGTAAGAATACCCATCGTGATTTTGTGAATAGAACAATCTATGTATCAACATGAGGCGTTGGCCCTTGACCTGGAAATGTATTCGTGTCGAGCAACAAGCACGACCTGCACATGCTGCACACAAAAGATGCGATATCTCTCTTCCTAGATATTGGGCATGGATTTTTTTTAAACGGGCCACTCCTTAGGCTGGGGTTGCGCAGGAACGGCTGTATGTAGAAACAAACGGTTTGTTCCCCGTTGGGAGTATAAATATAAGCATTTCAAATGAGCCATAGTACGTCTCCATGGCTATAATATAGAATATACGATGGGTCTACAAACATCGTTAAAACGGTCTGAAACGCTGGCGCCAGGGATTAAAGATGGGAAAACAGCGTGGCGGTCAATGAGTTAACAAGCATATCAAATGGACACGTCACACATCTTCCTCCTCCCTCCTCCCTATACCCCCCACCTCCTCCCTATACCCCCCCACCTCCTCCCTATACCCCCCCACTTCCTCCCTACTCCCCACCTCCTCCCTATATTCCCTCCTCCGTACAGTTTAGTAGATAAAGTGATCTTCAGTCTGAAATGTTGGAGAATATTTTAGCTGACAATGTTGACATCACTACTGTAGTGAGAATTAAATGACTCGCGTGTTTAGATCAGCTGACGTGGTGACTCACGTGTTTAGATCAGCTGACGTGTTGAGACTCACGTGTTTAGATCAGCTGACATGGTGACTCACGTGTTTAGATCAGCTGACATGGTGACTCACGTGTTTAGATCAGCTGACATGGTGACTCACGTGTTTAGATCAGCTGACATGGTGACTCACGTGTTTAGATCAGCTGACGTGTTGAGACTCACGTGTTTAGATCAGCTGACATGGTGACTCACGTGTTTAGATCAGCTGACATGGTGACTCACGTGTTTAGATCAGCTGACATGGTGACTCACGTGTTTAGATCAGCTGACATGGTGACTCACGTGTTTAGATCAGCTGACGTGTTGAGACTCACGTGTTTAGATCAGCTGACGTGTTGAGACTCACGTGTTTAGATCAGCTGACATGGTGACTCACGTGTTTAGATCAGCTGACGTGTTGAGACTCACGTGTTTAGATCAGCTGACGTGTTGAGACTCACGTGTTTAGATCAGCTGACGTGTTGAGACTCACGTGTTTAGATCAGCTGACGTGGTGACTCACGTGTTTAGATCAGCTGACGTGGTGACTCACGTGTTTAGATCAGCTGACGTGGTGACTCACGTGTTTAGATCAGCTGACGTGTCCAACATGCGCTGCCGAGTTCATTAGAGGTCGAAAGAAAAAAACATGTTAATCTGTCACACATATTCACTTGAGACATGGACACACACACACAGCTACAATACCCTTTGCATGCACGCACACCAGTATAGAAGGATGTAGTGGTTGGTGTAACAGATGGGACCAATCTAAAATCTTCCCTCCATGTTAAAGGGGAACGTCACCCATTTTAAGAATTCACATAATGGTCTGTCTGTAGTGTGTCTCAGGACAGTTCAGTCAGTATGTTCTTCCTGTGTCTCAGGACAGTTCAGTCAGTATGTTCTTCCTGTGTCTCAGGACAGTTCAGTCAGTATGTTCTTCCGGAGGACAGTTCAGTCAGTATGTTCTTCCTGTGCCCCAGGACAGTTCAGTCAGTATGTCCCAGGACAGTTCAGTCAGTATGTTCTTCCTGAGGACAGTTCAGTCGTTCAGCTCCAGACTTTATATCTGATGACATCACTAGTAGTTTGATTCTTACTTCTCTGGTTTCTGGCTTTTGGATGAGTAGCTCATGCTCGCACATATTGATTGACCCTTCCTTAGAGACCATGGAAATTGTTAATTTGGGTGCAGTTCCCCTTTAAATGCTCCCGGTCCAGGTAAACAGGAACAGAGATGTAGACAGTAGACTAGTCTACACACACACACACACACACACACACACACACACACACAGAGTGTCTAGGGGTCTACGAAGGAGACCATGATGTAGCGGGTGCCCTGCGTGGTGGGCAGGCCCTCGTGGTAGTGGGTCAGACGGCCAGGATGCATGAAGGACCAGCCCTTACGAGGAGCCTCCACGTTACAGTCATAACGCAGGAACCGGCAGCCACCACCCTGCAACACAAATACATACATGTTACATACATGACCCTGGAATACATACATGACCCTGCAACACACAAATACATACATGACCCTGGAACACATACATGACCCTGCAACACACACAAATACATACATGACCCTGGAATACATACATGACCCTGCAACACACACAAATACATACATGACCCTGGAATACATACATGACCCTGCAACACACAAATACATACATAACCCTGCAACACACAAATACATACATAACCCTGCAACACACACAAATACATACATAACCCTGGAATACATACATAACCCTGGAATACATACATACCCCTGGAATACATACATAACCATGGAATACACACAAATAGATACATACCCCTGGAATACACACAAATACATACATAACCCTGGAATACACACAAATACATACATAACCCTGCAACACACACAAATACATACATAACCCTGCAACACACACAAATACATACATAACCCTGCAACACACACAAATACATACATAACCCTGGAATACACACAAATACATACATAACCCTGGAATACACACAAATACATACATAACCCTGGAATACACACAAATACATACATAACCCTGGAATACACACAAATACATACATAACCCTGCAACACACACAAATACATACATAACCCTGCAACACACAAATACATACATAACCCTGCAACACACACAAATACATACATAACCCTGCAACACACAAATACATACATAACCCTGCAACACACACAAATACATACATAACCCTGCAACACACACAAATACATACATAACCCTGGAATACACACAAATACATACATAACCCTGGAATACACACAAATACATACATACTGTAATACACAACCTTGGAATACACAGGACATTAATATAGATGACGTATTAAAAATAAAAGTGTTGCATATTTATTGCGATTTTTTAATCAAACGTTTTCAAGTATTAACATCACTAACATGTCACAAAAGCATGTAGAATGTATATTATCGAGACTTCCGGTATGAGAGCGGAAGAGTAGCACGCATGCGGTGAGGCTCCTGGTCAAAAGAGTGAAAAACGGAGAAATAAGGACCCGAAAAGTGATTAAAAATGAAGATGCAAACGAGAAGGAAGGAGGAGAAAACAATTATGAAGGAAAGAGAAATGGAGGACTCACAGGAAGAGGAGAGTTCGATGGAGCAGAACCCCCGAGGCGAGACCGAGAAGAGGCAGGCGGAGGAAGGGGGAGTTTCGGCTGAGACGGACAAGGGAATGCCAGGATGGGCCGAGCTCATGCAGGCCGGGATATTGGCGACCATAAAACTGAACTCGGACACGATAAGAAATTATATTGGGAAGTTACGGGAGGAATTGAGGAAGGAACAGGAGGACTTCAGAGGTGAAATGAATACAGAACTCAAAAGGGTGGATGAGAAGATGGCAGAACAGGACAGAAACGTAACAGAGGTACAGACTAGAACGGCGCAAACGGAGGAATGGAACACAGAGATACACGAGGTGTTAACGTGTGCGATTCAAAAACAAGAACAGATGGAGACAAAGATATCGGACATGGAGGGGAGGTCACGGAGAAATAACATCAGAATATGGGGATTGAAAGAAGGAGTCGAAGGGGAATCGGTGATCCAATATGGAAAAGCTTATCAAGGAACAACTGGAGGAGACAGGACTGGAAAAAATGGAGATACAGAGGGCCCACAGGGCGTTGGCTCCGAGACCGAGACCGGACAGACCTCCGAGGGCGGTGATTATTAACTTTGAGATTTGAGATTAAGGAATTGATACTCAGAACCGCGTGGACCAAGAAGATAGAAATCGAGGGGAAAAGACTGTCGTTTGATCACGATTACTCGACAGCGGTGGCAATAACACGCAGGTCCTACGCGGGACTGAAGAGAATTCTGAAAGAAAACGGAATGAAATTCCAATCACCCATGACCTCGCTAAGGATTCACTGGAAGGAAGGGACGGTGACGTACGCGACGGCGCGGGAGGCGGCGGAGGAGATGAGGCGACGGGGGATGCAGATGGCGGAGGACGGAGAAGGAAGGAGACAGGAGGACCAGACGCCGAGCCTGCAGCAGAGATTGGAGGGGGCACGCAGATGGACCAGAGTAGGAGATCGAAACCCGGGAGAGGAGGGAGGAGAGAGGAGAAGGCCGAGGTGAGACGTGACAGACCGAAGGCGGAGACAGACGAGGAGGCCAGAGACGGAGAAGGAGGGGAGAGGAGGCGGGAGGAGACGAACGGATGAGTACACGCACAAGAGATTGAAAAAACTATCCAAATAGAGACAAAATATAGAAACTGAAATAACATATACATAAACACACATTCCCAGGTAGAGGCAGGATATAGGAACGAACATAACGTATACATGGACACATAATACACATGCTGATGGAGGAAATAAATGGAAATATAATTAGGTATGATAGACGGAACACAGAACATATTGAAACAAATACATAGACACACGCTGCGAGTAACACAGTTGGAAGGGATTAAGGGGATAAATGGACATCACATAGAAAATAGAGGGGAGGAAAAGAAAGTAAAAAGGGGTACACAGAAGACACCACATACGGGTTTGGGAGGAAGGAGGGACATTGGAACATATGAGCCACATTGAGAGGGACCTAGGAAATGGGGGTCTTTGATCAGAATGAAGGACAGAGCGCTTTTGACCAGGAGCTCGACAGCAATAAAAACAGTAAGAAGGCTGGACAAATATGACGAGCGGTTGGGGGTAAAGGTTTCAAACCCCCAAGCCATCAGGAGGAGGCCTCTCACTAGGAGAGCAATTACTCCTCACCCACCAGCAGGGGACAGGGGGGGACACAGGGACCCCCCGAACGCCTTGGGAGCACTTTATGTAAAGTTTATGTTTTTTATTTATGTTAATCATTATATGTATTCGGTGAAGAGAGCGGAGGCTACAACCGGAGGGGGGAATGAATGTGACATGGGGGGGACTGACAGACGAAAGAAGAAGAAAGATGACAATGGTTAAAGGTATAAAAATGATGTCGTTAAACGTTAATGGAATGAATAATACGATAAAGAGGGGCAAAGTGATGTTGAAGTGTAAAAAAAGTGAGATGGAAGTGATTTTTCTGCAGGAGACAGATTTGGTAGCACAGGATCATGAGAAACTGAAGAGATTTGGATATGAAAATGCATACTATAGTTCCTTTAAACGGAACCTGAGGAGAGGAGTAATCACGTTAATCAAAAACAGTCAAATTTGAATTGATCAAGGAAGTAAGAGACAAGGAGGGAAGGTTTGTTCTGGTGAAGGGAAAAATGGAGGGTCAAATGATTACGTTAGTGAATGTTTATGCACCCCCAGAGAGTGAGAGGGATTTATATGAGACCATTTTTGATATGATAGTGATGGAACTAGAAGGGATATTGATATGCGCGGGAGATTTTAATGTAGTACTGAATCACGACCTAGACACCACGAGTACTAGAAAAGGACGGGCACCAGCGTTTCCGTTAGCCGGTAATTACCGGTATTTGACCGGCAAAATCTGTTGAAGTCCGACATATTTTTTTTTTTTGTATTTTATTTTTTTATTCTTTTTTAAACAAACATATAAACAAACATGACAACACACGATAAGATATACAAGCATTAATTGTCAGGGCACATCCAATGGGATCACCTTTTGGTTAGTTGTTTTATATAAGATATACCCATAATACCTGTTATCTAAAAAAAAAACCTACATACATATGCTCAGCTCGAACCCCCCCCTCCCGGACCCCACCTTGAGAAGTACCTCCACTATCCCTCGCACCTAACCAGACACTACCATTATAAGCTAGCTTTTATTCTCTCCACCACTTCTAACCACATTGACATTTTGGATTCATTGAGACCCAGAATTCTTGCTGTAGATATTTCATGGTAAATTACATCGAGATATGTAAGAAACCAAACTTTACGGCACATTTTTTCCGGTTGAAACCAGCGTGATGCAATCAGCTTTTTGGCTACTGTGATACCCGATAAAACCAATCTCTTTAGCTGTGGATTCACTGCAAACTCAAAAACATCATTCAACAGCAATACCGAGGGGTGTACAGGTATATTCCAAGATACGAGTTTTGATATTTGTTGGGTCACATCTTTCCAGAATGCCTTAACTGGTGAGCAGTCCCAATACATGTGCATAAATGTCCCTTCGTCCCCATTTGTACATTGGGTGCATTTGGAATCTTGTTTGAGCCCCATTCGGCACAGTCTTATAGGAGTCAAGTATGTCCTGTGAATATAGTTAAGATTGATTTGTTGATGATCCGGGTTCCTTGATGTAAGTCGGACATTTGCCCAGGCTCCTTGCCAATCAAAGTCGTTTTCCAGGTCTGGTATATCCCTCCTCCAGACAGAGTCAAGTTGGAGGGTTTCATACGAGGACGTTAGTAATTGATGATAAAATTCTGAAACAAAACCTCTCGATGTCTCTCTTGAGTAGAAGAATTTGTGGTATCTGTGGTGTTCAATTGGTCTGTCTAATGGAACACCGTGAGACTTCAAACATAGCTCTAACTGTTTGTGAAAAAGCCATGTGGACTTGGTGAGATTAAATTTTTTGCGTATTTCTTTATCACTACAAAAACCCTGTTTGTTAAAAATATCCCCTAATGAGTGTATGCCTTGCTCTTCCCATATAGGGAATCTTATAGGTCGTTTTCCAATTAAGAGAGCATTGTTATTGAATAAGGGAGTATGATTGTGCCATTCTTGTGGGTTAGGATTTTTTTTTTGTGATTCACGCCATATCCGGATCGCATGAGTAATTATGGGGCCAAATTTTCGTTCACAGTGCTTGATTGGTAGTTTAGTGTATGCTATGTCCTTCAGTCTATGTGGGGCTACTATGTTTTCTTCTATTTTCCTCCAAGATGCTAATGCTTGGGAGTCAAACCATGTTGTCAATGGACTTAATGAGTACGCCTTAAAATATAGGAAAAAATCTGGAAATGCCATGCCACCATCTGCTTTATTTCTCTGTGCGGTGGATCTTTTTATACGTGGTGGTTTGTTATTCCAAATAAATTTGTATGTGGAGGAGTGTAATCTTTTCCAGTAACCCTCTGGAGGGGGTAACGGTAGCATTGAACAGAAGAAGTTGATTTTAGGTAGTACATCCATCTTAACTATTGATATCCGTGCTTGTACTGTGTTCTTAAGTTTTGCCCATCTATCGAGGTCGTCTTTGATTTTGTTTTGGATTTTTGTGTAGTTGTGCTTCACCGTTTGTCTTATGGTAGGGAATATTTCCACTCCCAAGCATCTGAAATGTTTTACCATCGGTATCTGTCCTGGGAGGGTTGTATCTTTTTTTGCAGGGGTGTTAAGTGGAAGGAAAGCCGACTTCGGCCAATTTATCTTAAATCCCGATAAATCACCAAAGTCCTCAATCAACTTGAGCAGATGAGGCAATGTGGTGTTGGGGTTTTTCATGAACAATATTACATCGTCCGCATATAAACAAATTTTTTGTTGTGTGCCCTTGATTACGATAGGTTCTATGGATTGGGATTGTCTTATATATTGTGCTAACGGCTCTAATGATAGATTGAACAGACCGGGACTAAGAGGACAACCCTGTCTGGCAGAGCGTGATACCGGAAATATTTCAGAGATGATTGTGCCTGTTATAATCATGGCCGATGGGTCTTTGAAGTCAGACATATTTAATCTCTCCGGTCTTAATGTCCGGTGAAAATAATTCCCTGAGTCTAAGCACAATTTGATTATTTGAATTGTATTAAAATAGGCTAAAATTAAATAGCCTATGCGATGAACGAAACAATCATTACATGATTTGTTTCATCGTTGCTTCTAATAATGACAACGACGTTGTCAGCGAGAGCTTAGTGCTGGGTGTGCGAACTTTTGTGAAGCTGCAGAGCCGGAGCAACAGCAGCACAATGCAGTACTCCAGCAGTACTCCAATTCAGCCATTTTCAATTCAATGTTGGGTGGGGGGCACTGTTGTGCGGTTCCCAGAAAAGAGCCAATAACAGCTGAATCTGCTGCTCTGCAGCGCCATACTCTCGCAAATAAGTCATTGGGAGGTGGAGAGAGAGAGTCGTCACGTAGACCCACGATAATGTTGCCGTCTCTCTCTGCCAAATTTCTCAGTTCTTCGCTTGATTAATTAATACAAATGTCCAATATAACGGAATTCGTTAGCTCATAAAAATGTGATTATAACAGACTGTTGTTTATTAATGTCGGGCGACTGCCCACAGACACCTATTTGATTTAAAGTCGGCAGCAGCACGAGTCTCGGGACTTATTTTATTTGGAATATAATGACTTTATACGCAAAAGTAGCCTAGTTTTAAGTAAAAATATTATAAATCTACATGCCTTGATGATGTCATTCTTTTGTTTTGTTGTCATTCTTTTGCCTATCAATTGTTTTTAAGCTCAATAAACTCTGACCGGAATGTCTCTCATTTGACCCGTAGATTGAAATCTACCGCACACTGAGGCCGGCAACAATTTTTTCTAACGGAAACCCTGACGGACACCAATCAGTAGATATATGAATATTCAGATGACGGAAATGGGAATTACAGATGTTTGGAGGGGGATGCACGCCATGGACAGGGAATACACACATTACTCACACCCGCACGTGACATATGCGAGAATAGACTACTTTTTGATGACGACGGGGGACAGTTACAGGGTACGGGAGAGCAGAATAGGAGTAGCGGACATATCGGATCACAGTGCCATATATCTGACAGTAGATCTAGAAGGGAGACGGAGGAACACGATCTGGAGACTAAATGTAGGAATATTAAATAACAAGGGGGTGGTGAGTCAGATCAAGGAGGAGATAGCCAGATATAAGGAAGAAAATGACAACGGGGCGGTAGATCCGAACATTCTATGGGACACACTGAAGGTGGTGATAAGGGGGAAATTGATGGAGAAGACAGCAATGCTGAAGAAGGCCAGAACGGAGACATATCACAATCTGATAGGGAAGCTGAAGAAGCTAGAGGGGAGACACCAGATATCAAAAGAACAGGAAACGCTCGGAGAAATCAAAGAAGTAAAGGCCAGGATAAATAGGGAATTATTGACGGAAATAGAAAAGAAAGCGAGGTTCATGAAACAAACGTACTATGAAGGGGGACCAAAAGCGACCAGACTGTTGGCTAGGAGAATTAGGACGCAACAGAAGTTGAACACGATACACACAATAAGGGATACAAAGACTAATGAAATATTGAGAGACCCAGCTGAAATAGAGAGGACATTTAGAGAATACTATGAGAAACTATACACACAGCCAAAAGCAGTGGGAGAAGAGGAAATAGAAGCATATCTGGAGAAGCTAGAGTTACCATCGATAGGGAAAGAACAGAATGAAGAATTAAATAAAATAATTACGGAACGAGAACTGGAAGAGGCAATTAGTAGAGCTAAAAACAACAAGTCTCCGGGGAGCGACGGATTCCCATCGGAATTCTACAAGACATTTAGAACGGAATTAGCACCCATGTTAGGGGCGGCGTTCAGACACACGATGGAAGAGGGAAAAATGCCCCCCTCGTGGAAGGAAGCCATAATCACCACAATACCGAAGGAAGGGAAGGATAGGGAATTATGTAGTAGTTTCAGACCTGTGTCCATACTCAACGTGGATTACAAGATGTATACATCGATAATATCAAAGAGATTTGAGACGTTTATACCAGACATTATAGATGAAGATCAAACTGGATTTATTAAAGGGAGACAGACACAGGACAATGTGAGAAAGACATTACACATAGTAGAGGAGATACAAAAACAAGGTGGTAGCGCGGTACTGATTAGCCTAGATGCAGAAAAAGCATTCGACAGTGTGAGCTGGACATTTTTATATAAAACATTGATGAGGTTCGGACTGAACGGGAGGGCGATGAAGATGATCAAGGCGCTATATCAAGAACCGACAGCGAGGGTTAAGGTGAATGGCAGCCTGACGGATAGAATCAGATTAGAGAGGGCTACCAGACAGGGATGTTGTCTTTCACCAACGCTCTTCGCCGTTTTCATAGAACCACTGGCACAACTGATCAGACAGACCGAGGACATTAAGGGAGTAAGGATAAAGGGAACGGAATATAAACTAGGCCTATTTGCGGACGACGTGATAGTATACATGAGGCAACCAGACAAGAGCTTCCCGGCACTGATGGATCTACTGAAGGAATATGGCCACTACTCAGGATACAAACTAAACGTGACAAAGACAGACCTTAGCATGGAACTATACCCCAACGACGGAAATTAGGGAACAGTACGGGATAAGATGGGACATGGACAAGATTAAATACTTAGGGGTGAACATCACGAGAGGGGTGGAGAAACTGTTTGAGGCGAACTATACACAGATAAATCAGAACATCAAGAGAGACTTAGAGAGATGGACAGTAATGCCCTTGGACTTCAATTCAAGAATAGAGGTCATTAAAATGAACATACTATCAAGGTTACTGTACCTATTCCAGTCACTACCGATACAAATACCACAGAATCAATTCAGGGAGTGGGACAGGCTGATATCGAGGTTCATATGGGCGGGGAGAAGACCACGGGTCAGATATAAAACACTACAACTACCAAAGGAAGAGGGAGGGATGGCAGTACCAAGCCTACAAGATTATTACTATGCAGCACAACTGAGAGCAGTGACGTGCTGGTGTAACGACAGATACGAGGCAAGATGGAAAGACATTGAAAAAGAAGGGGAGGGATACAAGGTACAAGCTCTGGTGGGAGATAGGGAACTATTTAAAGAAAAAGAGGGACTATTAGATCCAATCACCAAATGCACCTTGACCATATGGAACAGAGTAGTAAAAACACACAAATTGGAGAAGCAGTCAGGGGTTCTGAGATGGGTAGCACATGACAAGAGATTCAAACCAGGGAGGTTAGACCATGGATTCAGAAGGTGGGAGAGGGGGGGGGGGGGGGGGGCAACAGCAATATGCAAAATGATAGAGAAGGGGGAAATGCAGACACTACAAAAATTAAAGGAGAAATTTGGACTAGAAAACAGGGACCACTTCAGATATCTACAGGTTAGAGACTACTACAACAAAGAAATAAGGGGGGGGCTAGATGCAGTGCTAGAGTAGTCGCACGCTCCCTGTGCTCCCGATGCCAATCTTAGGTTTTGACAACAAGAGTCGACACTATGGAACAGCGGGTCAGTGACGTGGAGGACCACACCCAACAAGCTGACAGCCGACTCCACAAATTAGAAAAAGAAATATCATACCTGACGGAGAGGAATATCGACCTGGAAAATCGCAGCAGAAGGTTTAACCTTAAAATCCACGGCCTTCCCGAGGGGAGAGAAGGTCCCGACCCAATCGCATTTTTCGAGACGTTCTTTTTGAACCTGTTCGGCCCTGACGCGCTCCCGAGGCGCATCGAGCTACAAACAGCGCACCGGGCCCCGAACACACGTCCACCTGCAGGCCGCCCGCCTCGTAATGTTTGGGTTCGCTTTCTCCGTCTCCAAGAGAAGAATAAAATTCAACAACTGGCTAGGGAAAAGCGGTCCCTCACATTTGAAGGTGCCAAAGTCCAAATCTTTCAAGACATCCCACCGGCCATTCAAAAGATGAGAAAGGAGATGTTTCTCGAGGCCAAAATCGCCCTACAAGACAATGGCATTGTCTATAGAATGCGCTGGCCCACATCATTACAGATCGACTTCAAAGGGAAGCAGGTGATGTGTCATTCAAAAGAGGACGCTGATTTGTTTCTCAAGCAGAACAATCTTCATCAGAAAACTAATAAAAGCGGCCCAGCAACTGTTGAACACTAAGATGACAACCAACGGATCAAGATAAGTGACTGTTCTATGAACATTTGAACTTCTATCTCTTTACTTAATTTTTTTTCCACCCATAGGCATTTGCCCATAGCCATATTTATATTTAATTAATGATCTACGGTGTTGAATTAGAGCAGTCAATTGGTTATGTATCTCTGAACATTTGAACGTTTTTTTCTATTTACTTCATTATTACTTCACCAATGCTATGCCTACTATTATTGGAGGATAATCGATCACTAAAGAACTGCATAGGAGCCTACTGAATATTTATATTAATATATTTAATTAATGATCTACTGTGTTGAATTAGAGCAGTCAATTTGGTTATGCTGTGCAGTAGCTTGTTGATTAATACAGTGCAGCTGTATTGGTTTAGTTTCGCTCGTCAAGCCTCTTGCCATACTTTAATATAGCAGGTTTTGTTTAGTGTTATTATTGTCATTATTATTATTATCATTATCATGATCATCTTCACTACTGTCTTTTTTTTATTTATTTTTTTATTATTATTATTATTGCAGCTTGTTATTCGCTTTTTTCGAGACACTTAATCAAAGTATGCAAACTCTATCAAGTGTGTCACGCAACATACTTTAATGTAACGTGTTTTGCTTAGTGTTATTATTATTGTCATTATTATCACGACCATCTTCACTACTGTTCTCTTTTTTTTATTATTATTATTATTGCAGCTTGTTGTTCGCTTTTTTTTCTCTTCAAGACACTTAATTAAAGTATATAGGCAAACTGTGTGATCAAGTGAGTCACGCAATATTCTATCAAAAAGAATTATGGTAAAAACAGTTTGTCACACTAATCTTCTTAGTTTCACGGCTCTACCATCTGAGGTCTGACGTTCGATCATGGATGGGCCACGCACACGACCTACTCATGCTATTAATTTGGCAAAGATCCATGGCTTAGGCATTTAATTTAAAAACGTTGTCATATGAACCCAGACTGTTGCTCACGACCTTGCCGCACAGACCTCAACCCATTTATATTGGGATTAATACTATAATCTGCCGAATACAACAAGGTTAACACATTATTCATTTTTCTCTTTTATTTTCTCTCTCGCCACTCTCTACCAGACAGAAGATTGTCTATCATTCAAGTAGAGTTAGGCTGAGGGGAGAGAGAGAATCTAAACCTTTTGGCATTTAACCTTCTCGGTTTTTATTTGTTTTTTTATTTGTGGATGTGTGTATAGGGGTATGTGTTTGTGGGCATTCATGCTTATTACTGCACATATAAAGCCTATTTGTGTCTGAGGGTGTGTGTACATACATGTATATCTACTTCCTATTATTTAATCTAAAGCCTATTTGATTACTGTGGACATTATACTTTTTAGGCTACATGTGGTCATTGTGGTATTAGCTCTCCAAGAACATGAAGTTTTGACAATTAGTGTGGTACTGGTAGGCTTGTTTGCATGCACATGGCTATATGAATGTGTGTGAGTACACATGCATTCCTGGACAGGCATGTGTGTGTGTATGTGTGAACACACAGTATGTATGCATTTATTATTATTTCTCCTAAAAAGCCTACTTACTGCGCAGATAGGTGCAGCACATATACGCATGCATTTAATATGATTTCGCTTAAAGCCCATTCACTGCGTTGGTATGAATACTGCATTTACTATTTCATCTAAAGCCTTTTTTTATTTTTATTTTTTCTTTATGCATGGGCAGCAGGTGCACGTAGGGCTGGGCGATATGGAAAAAAATCATATCGCGATAACGATATGATAATTTTATTTTATTTCTCGATATCGATAATTATCGAATTGTTATAAGTATAATTTTTTTTTTTTTTTTTAACAACAGATGTATGTTTATTTTGCAGCAATTCTTTGTCATTGCCGCCATCTTTAGTGTTACATCCCCTCACACTCCAGTTCTCAGGCTGCAGCTGGTTTAAAAGCTAAAGTAAACCGGCTTCTCTGCTGGCTGTGGCTCCAGAGGAGTTGAACAGTTCTGGCTCTGCTAGTTTATTTTCGATCTTTTGGCGCTTTTTTGGTGGACAAACCACCGCACATGTGCACTGTGACTCGTGACTGGAGTCTAGTTCTGCTAGCACACATAGCCTACTGTGTACAGACGGTTTCAAAATGTATTTTAAATTAGAAAGCAAACAAAATAAATGGACAAGAGAAAAAGAAATCTCAATTTGGTCAGTATTGTCATTTGGACAAGCAAAGCCATTACTTTAAGTTGCAGGCAAGAAAGACAAGTCTGTCCACTGTCTCTGGTTTTAAAACTGCCCTGTTGCAGGTTAAAAAAAAAAAAAAAAAAAAAAAAAAACGATTTTTCGATTTTTATTTTTTTTCGATATTCGATATCGATTATTAAAATATATCACGATATTTATCGTTATCTCGCCCAGCCCTAGGTGCACGCACACACTTATTATTATTTTCACTCAAAGCCCATTTCAGGTGTGTAAGTGCAGCATTAACGCAGGCACACGTGCAATACGTATATGCACTTTATTGCAGTTATTAGTTCATATAAAGTCCATCTGCTAAATGTGAGACATTTACTTGTGGCCATGTCTGATGCCATAGCTTCAGTTTATAGGTTTAGTTCAAAAAGTTGTAAAAATCTCTCTGCTGGACAGAGACCACGAAACTCGGGAGACACAGGGGGGACTTTATGCACATCCCACACCAGGTGGGATGCAGCGTAATCTCCGGATAGGAGAAGTTATAAAAGTAGGAAAGCTATCCTGCTGGGAGTATAGAGGGGAGGTGGGTGGGCATGTAGGGGGGGAGATAGACGCATGGGTGGGTTCGTACGGGTGGATTTGGAGGGGTGGGATATGGACAAGGGCGGATGTAGGTATATTGTTATTGTTTGTTTCCCCCCTTCCCCCCCCCCCCCCCCCTTCCCTCTTCCTTTGGCTCAGAAATCTCATCAGGTCTTGGAATGTCGTGTCTCCCTACATAAAATCTCAATATGATTGGTCAGGGTAAGAAGCTTCGCTTTATCTCTTGGAATCTGAAGGGTGCCAACCAGCCTGTAAAAATTAATAAAGTAATGAATCATCTAAAGCAACTCAGGGGTGACATTTTCTTTTTGCAGGAAACTCATCTTCGGTCGACAGGTTCATCGAATCAAGCGCCCCTGGATAGGGAATATATTTCATTCTAAATTCTCAGCTAGAGCAAGAGGTGCTGCCATCCTTATAAATAAAAATATCCCCTTCGAGTTATCAAATTATATTGAAGACCCTAATGGACGATTTGTGATTATTTCAGGTAGGCTATGTGGTACACCTGTGATTATGGCATGTGTCTATGCATCTAACTGGGATGATGACAAATTCATATCAAATTTCTTCTCCTCCTTTCCCAAGGTAGATGACCACTATTTAATTATCGGTGGTGACTTTAATCTGGTACAGGACCCCACCTTAGATAGGTCGTCGTCCAACCCCCACTTATCTAAATCAGCTAAAATTCTCAACACATATAAAAATAGTTTAGGTTTATTCGACCCCTGGAGAGCTAAACCACATTCAAATAAAGCTTTTTCTTTTTTCTCACATGTACACCACTCTTATTCGCGTATTGACTTCTTCCTTTTGGACAACCGCTACCTGTCAGATGTACATTCCTGTGAGTACCACAGTATTGTGATCTCAGACCACGCCCCCACCTCAGTCGATATTACCTTTTCTAGATATGTTCCCCCTTTCCGACAATGGAGGCTCAACTCATCAATGTTGGCCCAAACTCCTTTCAAGGAATTTCTTGAGGTACAGATTTCCTTATTTATAGACACCAATGACTTTCCCGAAATCTCTAGGTGCACCTTATGGGAAACCTTTAAGGCATATATGCGGGGTTAGGCAATTTCTTTTATCTCCATCTTAAATAAAACAGAAAGAGCTGATCTGACTGCAACCGCAGAACATATAGCTAGGGTCGATAGCCTTTACGCCTCAGCCCCTACCCCGGCCCTTTATAAAGAACGTCTTCAACTCCAATCTAAATTCAATTTACTGACCACAAATAAAACGCAGAAGCAGCTATTCTTGACCAAACAGCGGTTCTTTGAATTTGGTGACAAGGCGGGGAGACTGCTTGCTCACCAAGCACGTGCCACATCCCTATCCAGACTGATCCCCAAGATCCGATCCACGACTGGTGATGTTATTTTAGACCCTGTAGAGATTAATAAAACGTTCCTTGCCTTTTATTCAGAACTGTATACCTCACAGTGTTCTTCAGACATATGGGAAGGGGACAACCCTCTAGAGGAGATTGCCTTCCCCAATATTGATCAAGACCTAGCTAAGGCACTGGGCGGTCCGATTAAGATTACAGAAGTACTGGAAGCAATTACGTCTCTACAGAATGGTAAAACACCGGGCCCAGATGGGTTCACTGTGGAATTTTTTAAGTCATTCTCTGCATCCATCGCTCCAATTCTCCAGGAAATGTATAACGAGTCCTTTTCGAAGGGTCGCATGCCCCCAACTATGTCTGAGGCCTCGATCTCTCTCCTGCTCAAGAAAGACAAGGACCCTCTTCTATGTGGCAGCTATAGACCCATTTCACTTTTAAATGTAGACTTAAAAATTCTATCCAAAATCCTAGCCAAACGTTTACAACAGGTATTACCAAGTTTAATCTCAATTGACCAAACAGGATTCATGCTGGGTAGACACTCCTTTCATAACACTAGAAGGCTTCTTAATATACTCAATTCCCCTAACTCTATGTCACCAGAAGTAATTGTCTCCCTGGATGCAGAGAAGGCCTTTGACAGAGTGGAGTGGGGCTACCTTTTCTTTATACTGCTGAAATTCGGTTTTAGGCCTGACTTTATTGCCTGGATACTCTACACCCACCCAGTCGCCTCAGTCCATACAAACGGACTTCAGTCAGCCCCATTTCCCCTTCATCGAGGCACCAGACAGGGCTGCCCCCTTTCCCCCCTTCTGTTCGCCCTAGCCATCGAACCACTGGCCATCTGGTTAAGACAGGAAGAGAGGTTTGAAGGCATCACACGGGTCGGAAAAGTTCATAAACTGTCCATATATGCAGACGACCTCCTGCTGTATATATCTAACCCGACCGCCTCTCTCCCTATAATTCTTAATATACTGGACAAGTTCGGGTTCTACTCGGGCTATAAGCTAAACCTTCATAAAAGCGAACTCTTTCCAATCAACTCCTCAGCCAAAAAAATACCCCGGACTTTCTTCCCCTTTAAGTATACTACAGATGGATTCAGATATCTAGGGGTTAACATCACCAACTCAATCCAAACAATGTTCTCGAAAAACTTCTCACCTCTTCTTGAAAAGTGCAAACTAGACTTTAACAGGTGGACATGTCTTCCACTATCTCTAGTGGGTAGAGTCAATTTAATTAAAATGGTAGTGCTACCAAAGTTTTTATATCTCTTCACCCATATCCCAGTCCTCATTAAGAAGTCATTCTTTAAAACACTTGACCGATTAATAAGCTCCTTCCTCTGGGGCAATAAGATCCCACGGATGAGGAGATCAATACTACAACTCCCCAAAGAGCTAGGGGCAGGGGTGTACAGTGCGACATATATATCGCACGTGCTACAGCAACAGCTGTCTGTGCGATGGATGGATTTACTTCAGTAGCACTGGTGCGATAGGGATTCGGTTCATATAGATACTCTTATTTTGAAAATCATGTAGCGGGTCTCATTTCTGCCCACGCGCAGCTCCAGCTAGGCTCCGAAAGCTAGCAACGTTCAGGTGCATATGATACTCTTATTTTGAAAAAACTCTTGTGACAACTCGACGAGTCGTATCCGCCCTATCCGTGCTTGTGCTTCTGCATTATCTGCAAGCAGAGCAGCGCGTTGGTCGGTTGCTGCGCACTGCTGCGTTAACACAGCAGTGCGCCTACACGTCCCGAAATAAGTCCGTGGTGTTTTTTCTTTCTCGCAACGGGTCAAATGCATCTACATGCTTTGCACCGTCGCCATTCCTTTATGCGCACATCGCCCGAAATTAACGTTTATGTACCATTACAATCACTACAACGTTAGCAAGCTAACAAGCTAATCCTGATCAGAGGCGCAGAGCCAGCAGACACAGTGTGGAAAGGGAAATGGGGGGCACTCTCTCCCCTTCCCTGTGTGTGTGTGTGCGTGCGTGCGTTTGGAAAGACGATGAAGTCACTAGTCAGGACTCAGGACAGGAGTATATTATAGTAAACTCAACTGAGGATGGACAGATAATGATGATATTCAAATATAAACAAGAGAAAGACGTTTGTCTTGTTTACATCAGGGTCCCCCATTGTGTGTGTGTGTGTGTGTCCCAACCGACCCCACTTCTATGTTTCAATAAATTATTTGCATTTAAAACTATTAACGCTGACTCATTCCTTCAGTCCACTCAAAATTATGCTAATATTCCTTATGTTGTTTATGATATTAATTGAAAATAGCATATGAGAGTATCATAGTAATAATAACACATGGCGATATACTAAATGACAGCGAAACATGGCAGTGCAACCAGTGTTGCAGTGCTGGTATAACTCGGTATAACGGCGTTATACCTCGCTCACTGAGGCTGAAGTACGCGCAATCGCGCACGGAAATGTTCCCGCGTGTACGCGCAGTCACGCACACAAAAATCCGCTGTTCCCATTCGTTGTAACTAAGTACCGGCTCGGCCCGGGCCGCGGCCACCGTTTTTACATAACAAAAGCACAGGTAGAGTAGGCTGACCAAACGTCCTCTTTTGCCCGGACATGTCCTCTTTTCACGCCCTGTCCGGGGCGTCCGGGGGGGGTTTATTAATTCATCGAAATGTCCGGGGTTTCACTGTTTTTCAGTTTCAGTTTCAGTTTCACGGCCCTTTGCGAGCATCTGAAGGCTCGGGGCTGCATTTTTCGCCGAACATATAAATTACCGAATAAAGCGCTATTCGTTGCCGTTCGAATGCCATCTGGATCGCCAAAATCCGTGCCTCGGTTCTCGAGTTACATGCCGATATGTCAGGCATGCGACTTTTTACATGGCATTATCCAACGGACTCCCGGAGAAGCATGCAGCTGCAGAGCCGCAGAACCAGCGGCGCCCTCTGGGCCGCGCGCTGACGGCCGCGCTGTGAGGCAATAGTATCCAGCTGCAGGACGAGAGCACCAACACTCTAGGACCCTCGCTTCCATTGGCTGATTTGGGTCACATGACCGTCCCACCCAATGGCTGAATTGGAGTATTGCACTGCGGGATTGATTGATTGATTGATTGATTGATTGATTGAAAACTTTATTAACAGATTGCAGAATGGGTACAGTACAGCTAAATACATACAATTGTTAAGGGGATGCAGACCAGAGAAAGACTTTCGTCTTGTTTACATCAGGGTCCCCCATTTTCAATTCATCATAACATATATGACATACACGACATACAGATAGACAGTACTGCTACATCTATACATTTATGACATATACCAGATTTGCAAATACAGTACTGTTTGTGATACAAAAGTTTCATACGCTGCTACCTTTTTCAGCTTCTCTATTTCAAGGCAAAAAAAAAAAAAAAAAAAGATCTGTGCCAAAAAAAACTGTGCATGCGTGCGCATGCGCGTGCACATGCGCGCACGCGCGTGGAGCGTTTGACCTACTGTCAATTTGCCACTGCAACACTGACTGCAACTAAATAACACAAATACAATAGGCACATTTGTGACTGTTACAAATATAACACGTTTTATACTTGTGCTACAAGATTTTGGCCTGTGCTACAAAACTATCAACCTCTGTAGCACCAGTGCTATGTGCAAAAAAAGTTAACGTACAGCCCTGGCTAGGGGGACTGGCACTGCCTAACTTCCAGCACTACTACTGGGCGTGTAACATACACAAACTTTTATATTGGATGAGGGGCACGACACACAACTTAGGCCCGGTGTGGGTCGACATGGAACTCTCTTCCTCTAGACACTCTCTTCGCTCTCTGCTGTGCTCCCAACTCCCTATGTCGGTTACTGGACTCTCTGCAAACCCAATGGTGGTCGACTCCACAAAAATTTGGATTCAAATCAGGAAAAGCCTCGGCCTCCATAGGGCCTCTGACCTCTCCCCCACTTTTAACAATCATTTATTCCTGCCCTCTTGCACTGATTCTTCCTTTCAAGTCTAGTTTGACAAAGGGATAACCACTTTTAATGATCTCTATGACCAAGGGACTTTCATGTCTTTTCCAGACCTCGTAAAGAAATTCGACCTTCCCAAATCCCACCTGTTTCGTTTCTTCCAAATTAGGCACTTCACACAGAACCAGAACCCCAAATTCCCTAGTCGGCCCCCTGAAACCCTTATAGATTCACTAATGGTTCTTAACCCAGAAAAAAAACGGCTAATCTCCAACATCTACAACCTCATTAGCTCCGCTACGGATACCCCAGGAACCGGCCCTAAGAACTCGTGGGAGCGGGAGCTGGGAATTGAACTGTCTGATGAGTATTGGAGTTGGGCATTGGACTCTGTCCACTCATCTTCCATCTGTGCGAGACACGACCTCACACAGTGCAAGGTTATACACAAAGTCCACTACACAAACTCGAGACTCTCTCGAATGTATCCCAACATCTCTGACGCATGTAATAGATGCAAACAATCCCCTGCCGATCACACCACTGTTCTGGTCCTGCCCCAGCCTTGCCACATTCTGGTCTGAAATTTTTGAAACTATCGGCACAGCCTACAACCTTACTATTACTCCTGATCCTCTTGTGGCCTTGTTCGGTGTTCCTCTGCAACCTCTACCCTCCAAACTGTCACATTCTGTTCTTGCCTTCTCCACTTTATTGGCCAGGCGACTTATTCTTTTTAAGTGGAAACATACTCAACCTCCATCCCACAATAGGTGGGTTAAGGAACTACTATTATCTATTAATCTTGAAAAGCTCAGATTCTCCCTCAAAGGCCCTACTGGCTCCCTGAATACCTTTGAGAAGACTTGGAGACCCCTTTTAAAGCACATAGAATCCTTGACATCCCTGCCTGGCTGTGACGACTGAGTCCCCCCCCCCCCCCCCCCCTCTGTTTTTTTCCCCTATTTTTATTTTATTTCTCAAACTGTTTTGTCTTTTTATCTCAGTTATATTAGTATCATATGTTTTTTTTCTTTTTTTTTCACATATTTTTCTTTTGTATTTTCATGTATTATATGTATGTTTGTTGTCGCTCTTCGTGGGGGTGGGGTGGGGTTAAGGGATAGGAAAGGGAAATGGGGGGAAAAAATGGAAGATGTATAATATGTATAACTGTCTGCATAATTTTGAAAACTCTTCCAATAAAGAAAGTTATTAATAAAAAAAAAATAAAAAAAAAGGGGGGGGGGCCAAAGACGAAGAACAGAATGGAATAATAAAGATGATAGTATGGGCATACAAAGGGGGGCAAGGAAGAGTAATATCAGCAATATACCAGGCTATAATGAACAGCAAGGGACACACGACCGATTACATAAGGGAGAAATGGGTGAGAGAGCTAGAGATAGAAATAACAGGGAAGGAATGGGGGAACATATGCAAGGTGCAACATTCAACAACAGGATCGAGGATATGGAAAGAGTTTGGATGGAAAAACATAATCAGATTCTTTATAACCCCAGAGCTGAAGGGAAAATATGCACCAACACAAAGAGCATGCTGGAGGATGTGTGGGAAGGAGGGGGCAAATCACACGCACATATTCTGGGGATGTCAGAAGCTGAAGGGGTATTGGGAGGAGATAGGGGAGGCAATGATCAGAATATTAGGATACGGGTTACCACAAACAGGACTGGTGCTTTACTTAGGAGACCTGACGCACGAGGGAATACAAGGGGGGGACAAATATTTAATAAAGATAATGTTGATAGCGGCCAGAAAAGCAATAACAAGACTGTGGTACAAAGAAGACCCACCGACAATAGCACAATGGGTAGGAATAGTGGAAGAGATACAGGATATGGAGAGGATAACACACATGCTGAGGTTACAGGAAGAGAAATTTGGAGAAAGATGGGGAAAGTGGGAGGATTACAAGGGGAACGAAAACGACATCACAGAGGAAGATCCAAATACACCACAAGAGGGCGAAGGGTAAAGGAGGAAAGAGGTTCAAAGAGGGTCTCTGAACCCATGTCACACACTTAATGTTTTCTAATTTTATTTTTGTTTAACACTTTCTATGCCGGGAAACGTCTTTAGAAGTCATTCCCGGCCATGCTCAAGTTGCCGGAGGACGCTTTACGTCGTCCTTATATCAATATTTCAAAAATCTGTGATCGGATTCATATGTCCCCTCCGCTGGCCTGAGATCCACCAGCAGGACCCACTGAGCTCTCTGGCGGTTCAGGAGCGCCATCTGGTGGCCGATCGGCGCAATCGCTTAACAGGATGTGGCATAGAGGTTGTGCTAGACGTCCGTAGTACTTCCGGGCACTCGCTATAGGTCCCGGGACTCTGGCTCGTCACGCTACACAGTGATCGATTGCCAATAACTCGATAAACAACATGATTTGGACGTATATACCATTATACAAGCTGGAGATGGACCGGGTAAATTTATATCCCATAATGATAAGATTTCTACTCTACGATGATCGCCCAACGGCGCGCGGAAACTGGGGTGAGTTTCAGCGTGTAACGTTACCGTCTTCGATACTAACTGCTATTATCAACATTTGACCCACATTAGATGATTGGTATAACGGAATTATAAACGCCCCCTAGCCCATCCAGTCAACATCAGATGACGTGTAGTAACTTCTAGAAGTACGTCTAGTTGGAATTTTTTATATCGCGCTGATTGCCATAAAACTGTATTGCATCATCAATATAATGCATTTGGGGCTATAGATCACGTTCTGGAGAAAGCTGCAGAAAGAGATGAAAACATACTTATACATTAGACCATACTTTACTATGAATATGTGAATGAAAAAGTTTAACGTTGCTACACAATGAACAATACATATAGGACTTTGAATGGGCCCTAATAATGGCAATGTAGCAATAGAATTTAAAAAGTTATAGCCATGCAAAGAAGGGGTACTTCTCCATAGACAAATAGAGCCGGCAACCTATGGTATATCATGAATTTAACCCAAGGCAACCAAAGTGTTAAGATATGACAATTGTTTTATGTTTTTTATTTGCTTAAGTCAGTATTTTTTATTTTTAGTATTTTGGGTATTACATTTTTTCTTTATTATTTATGTCTGTTTAATAGTGTTGCTCGATTTGCTGATGTCCATTACAAGACGGTGACCATTTTGGAAAATTTGAATCATGGGAATTGTAGTTTTTTGTGGCCATTTTGTCGAGGGGATGCATAGTTGTGGATCAGCGTTGGAATTATTCCGAACTACACTTCCTGGCAGATACTGTGGGGGTTCAAAGTTCAGCGTTCTGAATGAATTATTTCAATAACTGTTATTATTCGGGATAATAAGCCACAAAAGGTAACGTTTTTGACAAATATTGAAACGCAGTTAGTTTCTCCTCCCTATTGTTAGCATGTAGCAACAATTAGATCTGAAATTAGTTTCAAAATGGTTGCACTGTGGTGGAAATAAAAAGGTACAGTAAATTACAGTAGATATCATTATCTGTTCTTATGCACGCCTGGTGAAAAGAATTAACGAGTTTACTCGTTATTGCCCGCCAATCCTTGAGCGCCAACAACGAGTTAACTCGTTTTTATGACCGTTATTTCCTTTATTTGCTATTGGCATTCATAATTCATCCAGAAAGGCTCCGGGAGCCAGCTGGACTCTGTCTGATATTTCAACGCTTCAATACCGCCGCCTGGTGGATTTCGGGAGAGTTGCACTCCACTCTAAACCGGATGTGGCGCTCTGTGCATCGGGGAAAATGGTCCGGCAGAGCTATCTTGTTATGTTGATCAAGACAAACACTCGAGTGCATTGGATCACTTTCGAGACGCAAGAATCAATATGCTTTCGGCGTTTATTGAGTCATAAATGGAAAATGGATCTAGCAGATAGAAATCAAATAATTGGAATATTTTTTCTCCAGACTCATCGGCCACAGGTAAGAGGAATCTAATGTTAATTCCAGCTCGATTATCCATTTATTTCATTGCAATCCATCTGATCAACATATGATGTCGTACTAAAGAAAGCCTTTACCAACAATCAAGGAATCATAAACGACCCCCCCCCCCCCCCCATTTCCTTCACGCATGATGGAGCATACTGTATACCGAGCATATGCATTTGAATTTTTTAATATAGCGTGTATAGGAACGAAACGCCAATCGATTATGTATAATATGAGTCAGGCCTATAATTCGCGTTCTAGGAATTACTGCTATACACTAAAACATACTTACATTCATGACGGTACTAACACGACAATGTATGAATGGAAAAATATAACGTTCCCACATCCGGAACGATAGATACCCGATGTTGAATGGCCATAGTAGGGCTGTCCCCGACTAAGGATTTGGATGGTCGACTATGATTGGCCAAAATTTGCTGTTAGTCGACTATTGGTCGACTAAAATAAATAAAAAATAAAAATATATATAATATTAATAAAAAAAAAAATGTATCATTCCATTTGGGCTGTGGAGGTGCTTAATGTCTGAAGGAGTCGACTAAAGGCTTCTTGTCCTATGCAAAAGCATGCAATTGGTCCACTGATGGATACATCTTGATATTTGTCTAGTCTAGTGTGTTCATTAGATGGGTGAAATCCTCTTTCAGTGCCTCTGTGCCTGTTTTCGTAGGCAGTTAGCCTCCGTTATGCGTGCCATTAGCGTTAGCCACGCTTCTAGGCCTATTTTCTTTTGGAAAGAATGATACAAAAAATAAAATAAAAATTTGTATAAAAGCATTTATTTTATTTTTTTGACTAAGAGGTTGGCAGTCGACTACGGCTCCTTTCGACCGATTAGTCGACTAATCGACTAATAGGGGTCAGCCCTAGGCCATAGTAATGTCGATATAGCTATAATATTTAAAAAGTTATAGCCCTGCAAAGAAGGTGAGCGACTCCATAGGCTTACAGCCCTGGCAGAGAGTGGTATAAGATGGGCAAAGTGCGTGGCGCAGAATGTGTTAGGTTGTGCTACAACATTAAAATAGATCGTGATGTAGGCATCATGGCTACATAAGCCTTCAACAAGCCTTCCCGACAAAGGCTTTTAAAAAGTAAATTCACACAATCTACTTTTACCATGCAATAAAAAAAATACTACAAATAATACTAATAATAATAACCTGGTAGTCTAATCCCTTCTTGTTGAGCGCGATGTTGACGGTGAAGGTGGAGGAGTCGTGGTGAGGCCTCAGAGACGGCTGCTCGTCTGGACGATAACGAACCACGAAGTTCATGATGGCCTGGGCCTACACACACACACACACACAAGATTGTTATGACAAAAAAACATATCCTTTTGCAGTATGTCTATAATTCATATTCTAAAATTATATCCAGGGTATAATTACAGTTTAAATACCTTAGGGTAATATAATACCCTAGGGGAATATTAAGGGTAATATTATACCTTAGGGGAATATTAAGGGGCATATTAAGGGTCATATTATACCTTAGGGGAATATTAAAGGGAATATAATACCTTAGGGGAATATTAAGGGGAATATAATACCTTAGGGGAATATTAAGGGGAATATTAAGGGTCATATTATACCTTAGGGGAATATTAAGGGGAATATTAAGGGGAATATAATACCTTAGGGGTGTATCCAGGGTATAGTTTCTCCGTCACAGGAACAATGTATTCTTTGAGGAATTTGAGCCATTCTTTCTCAAAGTTAATCTGGTTCATATGAATATCCACTGTCGGTACGTTTTCATAACCGCCGGCCAGACGCTCGTCCTACACACACACACAGGGACATACATGCACACACACACACACACACAGAAAGAGAAAGAAAACAGAGATATTAGTTAGGATTCGGTTAATATAATAATAATAACTTTATTTGTATAGCACTTTTCATACAGAGGTTGCAGTTCAAAGTGCTTCACAACAGTAAAAAATACAGGCATGAGCGAGCATAGCAAGGTATGGTAAATCACAGTGTTTCACATTAGGATCTAGCATCCTAATAGGCTCTCTATTCAGTAATACAAATAATAAAATAGTTTAAAATGATTAAGTTTAAAAATAGTCTAAAAATTATAAAATAGAACGGACATACAACAGTAAAAAATACAGGCATAAGCGAGCATACAAATTTAAAATGTAAATAGCAAGGTTACAGTCAAAAGTGTGATAAGATTGTTCAATCAGATGAAAATGGCCCAGTTAGGAGAATCAACCTTGGCACGATGTACGTAACTGGAATGGTAAACAACTTTGCTAGATTTAGGTCAAAAGTCATCTTCTCCTCACAACAGAGCATCACTCTAACATACAAACAAAATTGGAAGTGTATGAAAGTAGGTAGGGTAAGAATATAGCTCTGTTTACAGTTTGATTCAGTAATACAAATAATAAAAATAGTTTAAAATGATTCAGTTTAAAAATAGTCATCAGTAAGAAGTAAAAAGTGTGATAACCGACACATACATTTGATAGGCAGTGTATAAAAGTAGGCAGGGTAAGAATAGTGCAGGTAAGTACAATTTGTGTCAGGATATCCCTGATGTTTCTATAATAATATTTATCCTTGCCACTAGGTGGTAGCAGATATCTTATCTTCAGATATTTGCCTGCATTACCCCACAGTGAAATGCCTGAGCAAAGAGATAGGTTTTAAGCTGTCTTTTAAAGATGTCTAGCGAGTTGGCTTCTCTGATGTTTTGGGGTAGTTTGTTCCACAGTTTTGGGGCATAGTTGATAAAGGCTGCATTACCGATCCTCTTTTGACTGTTTCTGGGAGCCTCTAGTAGTCCAGCAGCTGATGATCGCAGTGTTCTTGCTGGTGTGTAATTTATTAGAGTGTTGGCGATGTAGCTAGGTCCCTGTCCATTTAGAGCTTTGTATGTAAGGAGAAGGACCTTAAAGTCAATTCTAAATGTTACAGGAAGCCAGTGTAAAGCAGCTAAGACTGGACTAATGTGCTCTCTCCTTTTGGTTCTAGTTAGCAGTCGGGCTGCAGAGTTTTGGATTAGCTGAAGCCTCTCTGTGGTTTTCTTAGGGAGACCTGTGAAAAATGCATTACAGTAGTCTAACCGGCTAGATATGAATGCATGAATTAGCTTCTCAGCATCGTTCTGATTAATAAATGGTCGTACTTTTGCTATATTTCTGAGATGGAAGAACGATGTTTTCGTCACTTTGCTAATATGAGAATTGAAGTTCAGTTCTGAATCTATGATAACCCCGAGACTAGTGACCTCAGATTTTATCCAAGGGGTTAGTCCTCCCAGGTTCTTTATTAATGTTTCTTTTTGGGGCCGATAATTAGAATTTCAGTTTTGTTCTCGTTTAGTTTCAAGAAGTTCTTACTCATCCATTTATTTATTGCCAGTAAGCAGTCTGTAATGGAGCTAATCACTGTATCATTTGGTTCAGCAGATATGTACAGTTGTGTATCATCCGCATAGCTATGGAAATCTACATTATGTTCTCTGATGATATCACCCAGCGGTAACATGTAAAAGGAGAAGAGTAAAGGACCTAAGCAACTCCCTTGTGCAACTCCATAGTTGTTGTATATATCAGACATGTGATCTCCTAGTTTAACATAGAATTTCCTCCCTCTGATGTATGTTTTAAACCAGCCTAGCACATGTTCTGAGAAACAGACATGGTTTTCAAGACGATCGATTAGAATATCGTGATCGATTGTATCAAATGCTGCACTGAGATCTAGCAAGATAAGGATGGAGATCTTATTCTCGTCAGAGTTTAGCCTGAGGTCACTGATTATTTTGGTGAGGGCAGTTTCAGTGCTATGATATTTTCTGAATCCTGACTGAAATTCTTCTAAGATGTTGTTTTATTCAAGAAAGGAATTTATTTGAACTGAAACTATCTTTTCAAGTACTTTACTAATGAATGGTAGGTTGGATATTGGATGATAATTTGCCATTTCATTACTATCCAAGTTAGGTTTTTTTAGTAATGGCTTTACAACTGCTGTTTTAAAGGCATCTGGGAAAATACCAGTTCTAAGGGAAGTGTTTATGATATCTAGCACAGGGCTTGAAACACTATTAAACACCCGTTTGAAGAAAACTGTAGGTATAGGGTCAATGTCTGAGGTGGAGGAGTTACATTCTGAGACAGTTTTGCAGAGTACATCTAATGTGATGCATGTGAATCTTCTCATGGTTACATTGCGCGGTTTGCTGCAATCAGCTTTATTTCCATCATGAGTAATGCTGGCCCTGATCAAGGTTATTTTGTTGTTAAAGAATAGTGCAAGTTCTTCACACTTAACCGTTGATGACTGAGGAGGTGTAGGGGCAGTGTTTAGTACATTAATAGTGGAAAAAAGGATTCTGGAGTTTCCAGCATTTTCTGTAATGATTTTAGAGAAGTAGTCTTTCCTTGCTAAGCGGATGGTTTTATTATAGGCAGTTAAAGCATCTTTGTATATATCACAGCATATGGTGGTTTTTGTTTTTCTCCATTTTCGCTCCGCTGCACGACATTTCCTTTCTTTGTTGACCGTATTATAGTTCAACCAGGGCGAGGCTCTGGTTCTCTTCTTTTTTGTTTTTTGTGGGGCGAAAGAATTTAATATAGATGACAGTGCATCATTGAGATTTTCTACCATTTCATTTAGAGAGCTGTCATGATTGTGTGGTTCATGTAGTCTGATAAGATCAATGAACTTTGATTCAGCCTTGTCGTTTAGGAGCCTCTTTTGAACTATGATTTCTTTTTTTGTTTTAGTAAGGGTTATTTGAGTATCAAAAAATATACAGTGATGGTCGGAGAGAGGTAATTCAGTTATTGAGATATTTGTTATGCTTAGCCCAGTTGTTGTTATAACTAAGTCTAATGTATTCCCAAGCCTGTGAGTTGCATTTGTTATATGCTGCGTTAGGTCAAAGCTATCCAGTAGATTTTTTAGTTCTATAGTTTTGGAGTCTGTTTTCTTATTAAAATGGATGTTCAAGTCTCCATTTAGGATCACCTTATCATATCCGGTAACATAGTGAGATCAGTTCAGATAGCTCCTGTATAAATATTGGTGAGTGTCTATGCGGGCGGTATATTGTGACAATAATCGTCGATTCCGTTTTGAGCTCAATGGCAAGATATTCCATTGACATGAACTCACCTAGTTCTGTGATTCTAAACAAGAGTTTTGAGGAGAAGATTGCTGCAACTCCTCCCCCCCCCCTTCTATTTTTTCTGGGTATTTGAAGAAAATTATAGTCTGTGGGACAAGCTTCTATCATTATTGATGTAGCTGTGTCATTATTTAGCCATGTCTCTACTAGGCAGAGGACGGATTACGTGTAATTCGTCCAATCTGGTGTATTTGCTAAAATGTCCTTGTAATTTTTCCTATGTGGGCAAAACAACGATAGCCTTTAAATCAAGAATAAGTGAACACAAATGTGCTGTGAGGAATTCAGATGTCAAGTCATCGGTAGCTCGACATTTCTCTAAGTGTAAGCATACCGTCAACGACCTCAAATATATGGGACTAGAGTTAGTACTCAGGCCAGCGCGAGGTGGAGACAGACACAAGCTGCTGCTGCAACGTGAATGTTATTATATCTACCTGTTCAATTGTATCGAACCTAAAGGAATGAATGAAGAAAACGTCTTAACCGGTTTCCTTTAACCTCCTTACTCCCACATTGTTATTTCTGGTCTGATTAAAGATGTTGTTTGTTGCCAAACTAGAGGCATGATTCACAAAGATGCCCAATGGATAATTTGAAATTAATTAATTCAATTACGTAAAGTGGCTCAATTAGCCCTATAAATTAAAGGGCATGCTATATGTTATCAAGTTTCTGGTAATTTGTTTTGTATTGTATTGTTTATAAATATTTATTGATGATAGATATAGATATATCTATACATATGTATAAATTATGATTGGACTCTATTTGATAGGTCATTCATTTAGTCATATTGCATAGGCACACCTGCGTTGTGATGTCGTTTCCTGCCGTGTCATTTACCTGCCAGGTGTATTTAACCATCACCTTGAATGCATTTCCAGTGCTAGCCATACCACTGATGAAGGACATTGTCCGAAACATGTCTGTTTTTGATTCAGGCTGTCAATAAAAAACATTGAACCTGTGAGTGCTGGTCCGGCTACCCTGCTTTGATATACTGAACTTTATGGGATTACAGCACCCAGTGTGAGAACTTGTGAGCGCGGTCTAACTTGACTATATCTACTAGGCAGATGCAATCCAAGTTATTTTCTTTAATCAGATCATTTACTAAAAAAAATTTATTATTCAGTGATCTGACATTTAGGAGGGCTAATTTTATTTGTTGGACTTATTTAGAGGAGGTCTGCTTTGGCTTGACCTTGATGGCCCTGAGGTTAATAGCAGGTAAACGCATTGATGGCGTATATTTTTCACCATGCCATTGGCTGGTTATGATTACCGGTATGTTTTGAGAGATGGCATGGCAGTTGTACTATACTGCACTGTACTCTAGTGCTTTCGGGGACATTTGATCAGACGAGATGGCCTTGTGTGATATGGGGGGGGGGGACACACACCTTGTGCTGCTGCTGCACCTCGTGGCGAGATTGTGTCCTTTGTGATTATCTCTCATGCTGGTATGAGTTTGATATCCTTGGAGGCCATTAAGGCATGACGCATGTTTGCTGCTAGAAGCCTTGAACCTAAGCGATTTGGGAAGAAGCCATTTCTTTGAAAGCGTTCTGGGTTATTCCAGAAAACATTGAAATTGTCAATGAATTTCAGGCCGTGTATAAGACATGCAGACCCTAACCATGAATTAAAGTTTAGGAGTCGACTAAAGGCTTCTTGTCCTCTGCGAAAGCATGCAATTGGTCCACTGATGGACACATCAGTGTCTATGTACACAGACTGATGTTTGTCTAGTGTGTTCATTAAACGTGTGAAATCCTCTTTCAAAGTCTCTGTGCCCGTCTTCTTTCGCAGGATGTCAAACGATCCAGAGTGAATGACAATTTTTGTTATGTCCGGTCTGATGAGTGTTGGAAGTATTTCGGCCAGCTCTTTCACAGATGTGTTGTCTAGACATATATTTTCTGTAGATGTAGATTTACTGTTAAATACATATATACCAGATAGATATTTGTTACATGAATGACTGTTTGAATTAGCTGACCGTCTCAGTTGTTTAAGTTAAGTTTATAAGTTTGTTCATTTATTTTTTACCCAGGGACAGAGCACATTCATGAACATCTTCAGTTTCCACATCAATGTAAATGTGACAGAATTAGCTAATTAGCTAGTTTCCATCTCGTCCGGGAGGAGATTTTTGGCCCAGGAGAGTCTAGCGGTTGATCCGAGCACATTAGAATGCTTTCCAGGACACTTGATGCATGTGTTGTGCCAGATTATGTCGGGGACCAGATGGACATCAATACTGGAAATCGCAGGACGCCCAAGTGGCGAACCATGTAACGCGCTATGTCGCGGCACGGCCGACCCGGGTTCGATTCCCGAACCCGTCGTTATTTGCAGAATGTCTTCCCCCCCACTCTGTCTCCCGTTCCTACTCTCTCTCTCTCTCTCTACTGGACTGCCCAGTAGTAAAAAGCGATAAACGCTAAAAAATAAATAATAAAAAATCGCGATCAGACAATTGGAATATTCTTTTGGAATAACCCCGAAGGTAAGGACTATCTGACGTCAATTCCACCTTGATCCTACAATGATTTCATATCGATCCAGCCGATCAACATACAGTATGTAGTATTCAAAACGAATGCCGTTGCTGGCGATCAAAGCAAAAAAAAACGACCCCCCTTTGAAACATAATACCTATTTTATACCTTTGATTTGATAACAGTAGCGTGTCCAGGCAAGCAACGCGAACGCATTTAGCTAAATTCACATATCGCTCCTTAACGCAGTTTCCAGGAATTAGCCAGGATCACTCTGAAACTATACGATATTCACGTGTTGAACGAGGGATAGTTACTGTCAAATGAGCCATAGTATTGTCTCCATAGCTATAATATAGAATATAGATATAGCCCTGCAAACACCGCGACGCACAGTGAAAATGCCTATCTTTTAGCGTGGCCCAGTGAGAACGGGATAAGGATAATAGCTGGCAGTCAACACATTGGGCGCCGGCCATTAGCCCTATCCTTGTAGCTAACGCACCAGGTTTCCATAGCATATTTTCACTGTGCGTCACTATGTTAAGATAAGATAAGATATTCCTTTATTGATCCCCTTGGGGAAATTCAGGCATCATAGCAGCATGGGGGGGGAGGGGGGAGGGGTACAGGTAGTAAAACAACACAGTATACAGGTAGTAAAAGACAACACAGGCAGTGTAAACAATTTGATCAATATAATTTACTATCTGACTAGCTGAGGAAGAGCTATATCTATATTCTATATTATAGCTATGGAGACAATACTATGGTCATTTGACAGTGACTTTCTCCCGCCGAACATGCAAAAAAGAGATCATTTTCTCATTCATACGTTTGCGCGGTATCCCGTGGTGAATATTGTATAGTTTAGGAGTGATCCGGGATAATTCCTGAAAAGCTGAGTTATAGGGCGCTACGTGAATTCCGATATAAGCATTGGCGTTTCTTGCCTGGACACGCTACTATTTCCAAATCAAATGTATATAATAGGTATTATGTTTCATCGTGAATGCAAGGGGGGGGGGGGGGGGGGGTCGTTTTTTATGCTTCGATGGCCAATAACGGCATTCGTTTTGAACACTACACAAGCTGATCAGCTGGATCGATATGAAAACATTGTACGATCAAGCTGGAATTGACGTCAGATAGTCTTTACCTTTGATCAGGGGTATTCCAAAAAGAATATTCCAATTGTCTGATAGCGATTTCCAGTCTTGGTGTCCATCGTGTCGCCAACATAATCCACCACAACACATGCATCGGGGGCATTGGCCGCGTTTCAATGTGATCGGGTGAACCGCTAGACTCGCCTGACCCAAAAAACTGAGGGAATTAAATGTAACACTTGGTGTGAAAAAAAGGTTTCGAAGGGTGGGCGATACTGCCACCTAGCAGGATGCGGCCGGTATTGCACTTCTGCGATCTCAGAATAATTTTCTATGGTAACACAGAGGTCCGTGGATGAATAATGAATAAAAATATTGAATAAAAGAAAAAACTACCAAAACCCGAGATATCTCGGGTCTGGTGCCGAAAGTGTTAAGTTGTTTGTTTCTCTAGTCAACCAAAACTTCGGTAGGTCGATTTGTTGTTCTTTCAATAATTTGTTTTTCTGAACAAGTTATTTCCTCCCTCCAGACAACTAAGATGTTCTTTAGTGGAGGACAAGAGAGGGGTTAGGGTTAAGGGTACCAACCGTGTCTCCCTCCAGAGAGGGGTTAGGGTTAAGGGTCAGGGTACTGGTTAAGGGTACTAACCGTATTTTTCCCTCCAGACCACCCTCCGTGATTCTCCATGGTCTCTACCAGATCATCACACATCCTTTCTGAGAAGACTGGAAACCAATACACATCTGGACATGGCTATAGAGAGAGAGAGAGAGAGAGAGAGCGAGAGAGAGAGCGAGAGCGAGAGAGCGAGAGAGCGAGAGAGCGAGAGAGCGAGAGAGCGAGAGAGCGAGAGAGAGAGAGCGAGAGAGAAAATGAGAGAGACAGAGAGAGACAGAGAGAGACAGAGACAGAGAGAGACAGAGAGAGACACAGGGGGAGAGATAGAGACAGAGAAACAGACAGACAGAGAGAGACAGACAGACAGAGAGAGACAGACAGAGAGAGACAGAGATGGAGGGGGAGAGACAGAGATAGGGGGCAGAAAGAGAGAGGGAGAGAGACAGAGAGCGGTAAAGAGACAGAGAGAGACAGACAGAGAAAGAGGGGGAGAGACAAAGAGAGAGGGGTAGAAAGACAGAGAGAGGGGGACAGAGACAGAGGGGGGGTACAGAGACAGAGAGAGAGGGGGGGGCGGAGAGAGAGAGGGGGACAGAGAGAGAGAGGGGGGCGGAGAGAGAGAGGGAGACAGAGAGAGCGGTAGAAAGACGGAAAGAGAGAGACAGAGAGAGAGGGGGAGAGACAGAGAGAGAAAGGAGAGAGTTATGACTTTCTTTTTTTTAAAGGGGAATACCACACATTTTAAGAATAGACTCTCCTAAAGCTATAAATCAGAATTGAATCCTCCAATGTGTGATGTAACATCTGGGCTGCTCCATACACAATGAATGGGGCTCTGATTTTATGAGCCCATACGATTATTTTGTGTGAGCTACAACCAAATGAATGTTTATTGTTTATCGTTTAAAAGGATCCCCATTAGCTGCCACCTGAGTGGCGAGCTAGTCTTCCTGGGGTCCACACAGAAAGACAACACAAACATAACAATACACGAGATGCATATGACAATCACAATTCACTTAATTAACAATGACAATCTAAAAACAGTAAAACATTGTAGACATCTTTATAAACATTGGAATATTTTCAGAAAAGGTCATTACATTTACATTACATTACACAAAGGTCATACCCATGAGTAAATATTTCGTTATTACATTCCTACAGTAGGTATTTCCACTCCCAAACGTGAACAGTATTTACAGTATTTGCTCGGACCTATCTCAAACTCTGCCCTCTTTTCTTGATCCTCCAATCACAACTGTCGCTTACCTCGGACAAACCTGTCCGAGGTAAGCGACAGTTGTGATTGGAGGATCAAGAAAAGAGGGCAGGGTTTGAGATAGGTCTATTCCGCTTCAGACCTGTGCCTTCTGGGTGCGAGAGCTCAGCTTCACAAAGGCACAGCCCCATTCAGCGTCTGTGGAGCCTTCACATCCCAGTGACATCACAGACTGCCTTCACATTCCAGTGACATCACAGACTGCCTTCACATCCCAGTGACATCACAGACTGCTTTCACATCCCAGTGACATCACAGACTGCCTTCACATCCCAGTGACATCACAGACTGCCTTCACATCCCAGTGACATCACAGACTGCCTTCACATCCCAGTGACATCACAGACTGGAGGAGCCTTCACATCCCAGTGACATCACAGACTGTGGAGCCTTCACATCCCAGTGACATCACAGACTGGAGGAGCCTTCACATCCCAGTGACATCACAGACTGTGGAGCCTTCACATCCCAGTGACATCACAGACTGGAGGAGCCTTCACATCCCAGTGACATCACAGACTGTGGAGCCTTCACATCCCAGTGACATCACAGACTGGAGGAGCCTTCACATCCCAGTGACATCACAGACTGGAGGAGCCTTCACATCCCAGTGACATCACAGACTGGAGGAGCCTTCACATCCCAGTGACATCACAGACTGTGGAGCCTTCACATCCCAGTGACATCACAGACTGTGGAGCCTTCACATCCCAGTGACATCACAGACTGGAGGAGCCTTCACATCCCAGTGACATCACAGACTGCGGAGCCTTCACATCCCAGTGACATCACAGACTGGAGGAGCCTTCACATCCCAGTGACATCACAGACTGGAGGAGCCTTCACATCCCAGTGACATCACAGACTGTGGAGCCTTCACATCCCAGTGACATCACAGACTGGAGGATGCACTCGCTGATTTCTAGCTTCAGGATGGAGTGGTGCGTGTTCACAAATACTGACTGAACTGTCCTCAGGAAGAACATACTGACTGAACTGTCCTCAGGAAGAACATACTGACTGAACTGTCCTCCGGAAGAACATACTTACTGAACTGTCCTGGGGCACAGGAAGAACAGACTGACTGAACTGTCCTCAGGAAGAACATACTGACTGAACTGTCCTCAGGAAGAACATACTGACTGAACTGTCCTCAGGAAGAACATACTGACTGAACTGTCCTCCGGAAGAACATACTTACTGAACTGTCCTGGGGCACAGGAAGAACAGACTGACTGAACTGTCCTCAGGAAGAACATACTGACTGAACTGTCCTGGGACACAGGAAGAACATACTGACTGAACTGTCCTGGGACACAGGAAGAACATACTGACTGAACTGTCCTGGGGCACAGGAAGAACATACTGACTGAACTGTCCTGGGGCACAGGAAGAACATACTGACTGAACTGTCCTGGGGCACAGGAAGAACATACTGACTGAACTGTCCTGGGGCACAGGAAGAACATACTGCCTGAACTGTCCTGGGGCACAGGAAGAACATACTGCCTGAACTGTCCTGGGGCACAGGAAGAACATACTGACTGAACTGTCCTGGGGCACAGGAAGAACATACTGACTGAACTGTCCTGGGGCACAGGAAGAACATACTGACTGAACTGTCCTGGGGCACAGGGAGAACATACTGACTGAACTGTCCTGGGGCACAGGAAGAACAGACTGACTGAACTGTCCTCAGGAAGAACATACTGACTGAACTGTCCTGGGACACAGGAAGAACATACTGACTGAACTGTCCTCAGGAAGAACATACTGACTGAACTGTCCTGGGGCACAGGAAGAACAGACTGACTGAACTGTCCTCAGGAAGAACATACTGACTGAACTGTCCTCAGGAAGAACATACTGACTGAACTGTCCTGGGACACAGGAAGAACATACTGACTGAACTGTCCTCAGGAAGAACATACTGACTGAACTGTCCTGGGGCACATGAAGAACATACTGACTGAACTGTCCTGGGGCAAAGGAAGAACATACTGACTGAACTGTCCCGAGACACAGGAAGATGGGTGTTATTATTACTGGCACTAGTCTTATAATCTGCTGAAGTTGGAGGTTAGGTTGCCATGGTTACCTGCTCCACATATTTGTCCTGCTCCTCAAAGATCTTAGAGTAGTTTGCATCAATATACTTCTCTCGCCAGTCCTATAAAACAATGTAAAAATATGTCAATACATTAACTACAATATAAAACAAAGTAGAAATATATGTCAATACTACAATATAAAACAAAGTAGAAATATATGTCAATACATTAACTATAATATACAGTAAAGAATATGTCAATACATTAACTACAATATACAGTAAAAATACATGTGAATGAATTAAATACAGTATAAACACAATATAGATATATCTTAACCCAATGGCCGCCAACAACGATTTAATACGTGTTAGTCCGCCAATCGTTGAACGCCAACCACATACATACGTATACGTTATTGAATCGTTATTTCTTTTATTCGCTATTTCCATTCATAAACATGCAGGCAGATGTGTGTTATCACTGGGGATGGGTCTGAGATCGCAAAAGTCCAATACCGCCGCCTCACGCCTTGCGGCCGATATTGCACTCCATTTGAATCGATGTGGCTTGGTGTCTGGGCCGAGCTGCGGCCTGCGGGCGCGGTCTAACTACTCGGTCAAGCCAACCGCTTATAACGCATGCATCGATGAGGGTCGGGCCCCCCCGGTTCTTGTTCATTGCTGGATTACGTTGGCAACACAGTCAACATCAGTACTTGGAATGGTGATCAGATAATTGGAATATTCTTTTCGGGACAGATCCTGGTCAAGGTAAGGACTATATGGTAGGCATGGGCGGTATGGCGGTATGACGGTATACCGGGGTATTTAGAGATACCGACGGTATTGAAAATCAATACAGTCAAAATCACAGATCCATTTCAGTTTATATTACAGTGAAACGGAGTTTTAACAGTGGTTGGTTGTAGTGCACTGCACACACGTGCCAGCAGAGGGCGAGACCAGTCCTCGAGTCACTAGTGGAGCGAGGCAGCGAGCCGCAGAGCTGGTTGTCTATACACAGGAGGAGGAGGGGAAACCCCGCTTCACTGGAAATTAAATGAGTCGAGACACGCTTACCGTTGCTGCCTGGTGCTGCGGGCTAACTGGCTGTTCTGAGAGCTAACTGTTGTGTATGTGTATCACAACGGTGGTCACGCTTTACGGTAATGTTGCGACAGTGCTGTGAAAATACCGTAAAACGTTGTGGTAACGAGAGTGTGTGTTGTGGACTGGTGGAACAAGCAAATAAACGGTAAAACGTTACGTCGCAGTCCGGTGTGTTTTTGAATACACAATACTAACGTTACTAGTACTAGGGTGCTGCGGGGCTCCTGGCTACCATTCTGAGAGTTAACGTTAGTATTACTAGGATGCTGCAGGCTTCTGGCTAATGGCTCCATTCTGAGAGCTAATGATAGTAGCACTCGGATGCTGCAGGCTAACTGGCCATCTCCGCGATTTGTTGATCCAAAAATTCCTTCATGCTATTGGGGCGTGTGTGTGTGGTGTGTTCCGTTGGTAGCGTTCAAAGCGCGGAAGGGCACCCCCCCCTTTCATGAATCCATGATGAAACATAATACCGATAATCTAAATTTGATTTGAGAACAGTAGCTAGTCCAGGGAAGAAACGATAACGCTTTTACTAGAATACACGTTGCCGGCCATTACCCAGCATTTTGGAAATGACACCAGACCGCCCTGAAACTACACTCATATTCATGAGGGTATAAAACGGAAATGTATGGATGGAAAAATTATCTGTTTTTTGCATCTTGACCGGAAGAAACTCAATGACAATCGACTATATTATTAGATCCATAGCTATAATATATAACATAGGTTTAGGCCTGCAAACACAGCCATGTATCCCCATGTTAAAAAGCGTTGGCATTTCAATGGTAAGGTAAACAGCGACCCCTGGCGCTGAATGAGTTAATACAATACAAAAACAGTATAAATATGTCAATACATTAACTACAATATAAAGTAAAAAATATATCAGTACTAGGGATGGGCATTGATTTTCGAATAGCCGTTAAATGATAGAAAATCAAATCGTTTATAGAATAGTGTCATTTCGTAGCAATGACAGCAGCCAGCTAGCTCGCTTGGTCTGCTAGCGTTAGCCGTTAGCAATGACAGCCGCCAGCTAGCTCGCTTGGTCCACTAGCGTTAGCCGTTAGCAATGATAGCCGCCAGCTAGCTCGCTTGGTCCACTAGCGTTAGCCGTTAGCAATGACAGCAGCCAGCTAGTTCGCTTGGTCCACTAGCGTTAGCCGTTAGCAATGACAGCCGCCAGCTAGCTCGCTTGGTCTGCTAGCGTTAGCCGTTAGCAATGATAGCCGCCAGCTAGCTCGCTTGGTCCACTAGCGTTAGCCGTTAGCAATGACAGCCGCCAGCTAGCTCGCTTGTTTATCTCATGTTTGCTATTAACTCATTCAACGCCAGTCACGATGATAGTCGGGTTAACTCGCAATCGCTTGAGCGCCAATCACGAGTATAGTCGGGTTTTAATCTGTATTTCTTTTATTAGCGATATCCATTCATTTTCATCCATCCAACCTGATGTTATCATTGGGAATGGGTCTGAGCTTGCAAAAGGGCAAATACCGCCGCCTATCGTCTCCCGGATGGTATTGCACATCATTGGATTGGAAGTCCGGTCCACGTTTTACTTCTCGGGCATGCAGCTGGATACTATTGCATTGACTGGGGGGACTGGGAGCAGTGCAGATTATGTGTTTTGGACTATAACGTTGGATCAATGGACGCGATCGATATTTGGAATCAGGAATTGGATTAATCTTTTTGCAGAACATCTGATGTGAGGTAAGGACTCTTTGTTACCAGTTTTGGGTTAATCAGAAGTTTTTTTCATAGCGATCACAACGTGTCTGTGTGTGTGTGTGTCAGGGCTGTACACTGCGAGCATCTCGTCGCAAATTGCCCCCTAATCTGGCCGGTGCGAGTGGAAAATATCATCTGGGGGCAAGCTTGCGAGTAGTGATTGCAACCCTTCATTCACATTTCACTCCTAAATTAATCCATACAAAATGGATAAAACATTAGCCTACAACCAGGGCATAATGTTGCGGTTGTAATTTCATTAGACAGACCAGCGCGGACCTTTAATAACATGCAATTTGATTGACACGAGCAATGGGCTAACGTTAGCTGCTATCCACGGTACCATTAGGATTATGCTAAGCTAACTAGCGTTAGCTGCTGCTAACCCTGGACACCAGTCAAAGCGGACTCCACAACACTAGTTCCATTCGGGAGGAAAGGGGGTGGGTTATATTGACAACGCTTGACAACAGAAGTTTAAACATAACTTCATATTTATTGGTTATTCGTTTCTGTTACTGTATATCATCCACTTTCCATCTCCGTCTGTTAAACGCTTCCTGTTTACATTCGAGTGTGACGTCATCACCTACGGCAGCTTAGACGATCAAACGCGAACCTAGAACAAAACCCGGGGGGGGGGGGGCTGGCTCTCTCATTCGTATTCGTTCTCGCCCCCTCTCTCTCTCTCTCTCTCTCTCTCTCTCTCTCGCTCTGATAGATTGAAAACTTTATTAACAGATTGCAGAATGGGTACAATACAGTACAGCTCTCTACATTTAATGATTTAAAGTAGCCAAACGTTACAGACAGTATAAATACTAACTGGATAGTTGATGATATAAACATTTAATTTCATTATCTGAAATATTCTGCTATAAGCCATTATCCCTTTGTGTGTGTGATTATTATTTTCTCACAGTAGTGTGTGTGTGTATATATATATATATATATATATGTGTGTGTGTGTGTGTGTTTGGCTAAAGTGGATAGAAAACACAGTACTGTGCAAAAAAAAGGCACCCAAAAGTTTTTATATAAATGGTCTTAGATGTAAATACATTTTTTATTAGTGTGTCAGTAGACTACTCTTAGTACATTTTCATTAAATAATTTTTTAAAGCATCTTCATGGTTTAATAATGCAAACATATGTTGCAGGGACTTATTATAATCATCATATTGGCGTGACTGTTTGCATCAAAGGGTTAAATCAAGCATTTTTAAGTGCTTTAGAGGAAATGTCAAAATATTGCGATATATATCGTGTATCGTGATATGGCCAAAAAATATCGCAATATCATTTAGAGGCCATATCGCCCAGCCCTACTATAATGGTAAAATAGTTATTTAAAAATGTGCCCCTAAAAAATATTCTTTGCCCCTAAATTTCTCATTTAGGGGTAAGTGTGCCCCTAGTGAAAAAGCTTAGCGTACAGCCCTGTGTGTGCGTGTGTGTGTGCATGCTGTTGGCGCTGAGCAAGGCACGGATAAGCGATTTTTCAGCCCGTTTTTGTATCGTGCATAAGGACACATATACTCTCGATAATCTACCGTTTATTTGAAAACTATTCATAAATCAGCCGAAAAATGACAACGTGTTTTGTGTATTCCACTAAAGGGCTATTATCGCGTATTTCTCTGGAATTACTAGAAATCTCCAAAACAATTATTCAAAACGGTATAAAACGGAAATGTACAGATGAAAAAACAATCTGTTTCATACATGTTGACTGCAAGCAAGTCATTGATAAGCGATGGGTGTATTAGACCCATAGCCATAATTTAAGATATATTTTAAGCAGGCGGCTGGGTGGCGCAGCGGGTAAATCGCTAGCCACCAACGCAGGAGATACTGGTATCGAGCCCAGCTCTCTTTGTTGCTTCCGGGTTGGCCGGCTGTCATACTAACACAATTGGCAGTGTTAGAGGGTGGGTCCTGGTCATTGTAAACAGCGACTCCTACAGGTCGGTCGGGGCGCCTGCTCAGCGAGGGAAGGATCCGAGTGATCCTTCCACACGTTACACTCCCCCAGTGAGAGTCCGCGCTGCCAGGTGAAAAGAAGCGGTTGATTGGCTGGACATGTGTCGGAGGAAGCATGCGATAGTCTCCACCCTCCCGGACCGATGGTAGGGGGTAGAGTGCGCAGCGACCAGGAAGGGGGTTGGGAATTGGCATAACGACTAACATTGGGATGGGAGAAAAACGGAAAAAAGGAGGCGGAAAAAGATATATTTTAGAAGATATATTTTAAGCACTCGCAAATTTCCCCGTCCTCCCATTGATTAAAGCGCTGGCGTACTAGGCCTAATTTCCCAGAAGGGGTGTGGCGGTCAATAAGTTAAGTAAAAACAATATCATATGTTATAACGTGGGAGGGGGGCAGTGATGCACCGATGTGAAAATTGTGGCCGATACCGATAACCGATATTAATATTGCTGTTCTGGCCGATACCGATATTTACCGATGTCGATATCTTTGTATAGAAAACACTTTATGATAATCAAATAAAGAGCTATTTTCCAAAACGCATAATTTCTTTACTTTTGTAACTTATTTTCAGAAATGACTGATATTTTGAAACTATTTAATACCAAAACATGTAAAAAAAAAAAAAAAAAAAAAAAAAATTTAATATCGGCCCCATCTTGATATCGGACCGATACCGATGTGTAAAAAAACGGCCATATCGGCCGATATTATATCGGCGGCCGATATATCGTGCATCACTAGAGGGGGGGTTCAATTAGTATTTGAATAGTTCCCAGTAGGGCTGTTAACGAATATTCTATAATCTAATTAACACATTGAGTGCCACGCCCCTTCCGGGAAGTGGGCCATTGTCTGCCATCGCTTTGTTCAATGGAGAGAAGGCAGTGTTTGCGAGTGCTTAAACTATATGAAATATTATAGCTATGGATTAGTGCTGTCAGGTGATTAAAAAAATGTATCTAATTAATTACAGGATTTGTAATTAATTAATCTAATTAATCGCATTTTAACACTTTGGGTGCCATGGGTTAAATTCATGATATACCATAGATTGCCAGCTCTATTTGTCTATGGAGAAGTACCCCTTCTTTGCATGGCTATAACTTTTTAAATTCTATTGCTACATTGCCATTATTAGGGCCCATTCAAAGTCCTATATGTATTGTTCATTGTGTAGCAACGTTAAACTTTTTCATTCACATATTCATAGTAAAGTATGGTCTAATGTATAAGTATGTTTTCATCTCTTTCTGCAGCTTTCTCCAGAACGTGATCTATAGCCCCAAATGCATTACATTGATGATGAAATACAGTTTGATGGCAATCGGGGCGATATAAAAATGTTCAATTGGACGTACTTCTAGAATGATCTACGTATGATCTGATGATGACCGGATGGGCGGGGGATCGTTTATAATTCCGTGGGCAGCGTTATATCATTCATCTAGTGTGGGTCATATGTTCATCATAACAGTTTATATGGAACATGTTCAAAAATAACGCTGAATCTTACCGGATCTTCCTCGCGCCGTTGGACGATCAGCGTGGTGTAGACCATTTTCGATTATGGGATGTTTATCCTGATGAACCATTTCCAGCTTGTATAATACTATATACGTCCAAATCATGTTGTTTATCGAGTTATTGGCAATGGATCGCTATATATTGTGACGAGCCAGAGTGCCGGGAGCCAAACCGAGTGCCCGGAAGTAATATGGCCGACCAGCACAACCTCCACAGCACTTCCTGTTTGGCGATTGCGCCGATCGGCCACCAGATGGCGCTCCTGAACCGCCAGAGAGCTCAGTGGGTCCTCCTGGTGGATCTCAGGCCAGCGGAGGGGAAATATGAATCCGATCACAGATTTTTGAAATATTGATATTAAAGACGCTGTAAAGCGTCCTTCGGCAACTTGAGCATGGCCGGGAATGACGCTGTAAAGCGTTTTCCGGCACCCAAAGTGTTAATCGCATAACCATTTTATGCCCGATATTCTATATTCTATAATCATATTTCAAATTGCATGTGTCCGGATGGCAGAATTCAGTACTTGTAGGAGCCAACGATATATATTTAGGTTATTGTATTATATAATTGTCATAATAGACCATTCTAGAACATTTGTGATGTCACAGTATGATGTCATGGTCGAACATTCTAGAACGTTTGTCATGATGTCATAGCCGAACATTCTAGAACATCGAACATTCGAGAACATTTGTGGTGATGTCATAGCCGAACATTCTAGAACATTGAACATTCTAGATGTGGTGATGTCATGACCGAACCTTCTAGAACATTTGTGTATCTATATATTCAGCAATTATCTCAACCAGGTCAGTGTGCATCTTGAAACCGTGCTGAGCGCTACTGAACAGATAGACTAAACAACATCGATTTTCGGCTTTCCCGTGTGGAGGAATTTTCATGTGTCGAGTCGGCTGTGATTTTGGAGACTGGGAAAATGCAGTTTTCTTACCTTGTAGTAGTGATGTGAATATTTAGGTAAATAGATTTAGGACCACTTCTGTAAAGAAAGACTTCGCTGTGGAAGAGACCATTTGGATAACTTTGTTTTACACTGGAGCGGCTGTGGACATTATTTTTCTTCATCAACGAACGTACTACTCACGAGTAAGAAATTTTAACCAGTAGAGTGGAACGTCTGCCCTCATAGTACTGTATCTACAAAACCTTCTGTTTAATCATCTTCCATTGATTAATTTGCTTAGATTTTTCAGGTCTGGTCAATTTGAGCATGGTGTTATTCACAGTCAAAGATAAAAAATAATTGTATTGATATTCTCATTTGGTTCATTACAATTTACTCAAGCCTAGTAACAGACACAGTATTTCTGACACTGGGAATACATTCCCTGAGATCCATAGATGTCCCTAGAATCAGATACCAAGAACATGCAAATGGACCATATAAAAAAAAGTTTGTAAATGTGTATTCTACGTACTTATGGAATGAATGATACATTTTTTTAGTAATAAATTTTTAGTTAATTTTCATAACGCAATAATTTGCTGTGTAATTAATTAATCTAATTAACGTGATAAACTGACAGCCCTACTATGGATCTAATAACGTTGTCGATTGTCAGTGAGTTGCTTCTGGTCAACATGCAAAAAACAGATTGTTTTTTCATCCGTACATTTCCGTTTTATACCGTGGTGAATAAGAGTATAGTTTGGGTGATTCTGAGTAATCCCAGGAAAAGACGCGAAAACAGCCTTTTAGTGAAATCCAGTTATCACATTGTAATGTTTTGCCTGATTATCGAATCTTCCTGAAATCAACGCTAGATTATCGTTATGATGTCTCCTCATGCACGCATGAAATGGGGCTTGGGGCTTGGAGCGGGGCTTTATCATGCCTTTTTCAGAGATGTGCTGCTGTGTATAAATGTCCGTTCTATATACCGTGAACTTTCATTAATTTGATCTTGCTCCTCTTGTGGACATAATGCGCAACAATAGATATAGAAATATTCAAATGCCATTTTTACACCCTAGTTCCAAGTGACTATCCCTAGTCAATACGTTACACTACTAACCCAAACCCAGTCTGGACCAGAACTACCTCATGAAGTAAATCAGAGAAAAACTGTGGTGTTCGTGTTCATTAAAGATGAATTAATTGGCCGCCATGCATTGTACCCATCTTTGGGCCCAGTCTGCCAGTGCTGTAACCCTATGGAGATGTTTACCTTCTTTGCAGGGCTATAACTTTTTAAATATTATAGCTATATCGACATTACTATGGCCCATTCAACA